>NW_020170423.1:294433-303604 GCF_000524195.1 Echinococcus granulosus | reverse complement strand
AGCTTGAATCACATGCACCAGGTTTAACCAACAATTGACAATAGGAAGGTTCCAAATGAAAGGGGAAATTAGTAGTAGCAGAAAGTGCAACGAAGTCTATTTTCCACAAGGCGCTTTACGAGTTCCTACATTATTACGACTGGCTATCGAATGTCACATTGAACACCGTAGGAATCATTTTTGTCTTCAGATATTCTTTACTCATTTTGACGCTGATAATATCCATTGAATCTTCCCATACTCTTCCTAACTCCTTATTTAATTCTCCCCCAACCTAAAGTCAGAGACCCTGCTAATGGATATCACCGCCAATGGGTTTCTCGAACCCTTACACTCACTTCGGTGACATCCCCCATCCTCCCGTCAGTGACAGCTGAGCTGCGGTCGAACTGTCAAATTGGAAACGGCAACAATAGGAGTTAGCGATCACCTACCAACTCGGATTTTGTGCCCCAGCGAAGATGACTGACAAAAGTCCTCGTTAGACAAAGGGGATGTCAATCAACCTGGACACGGGTCTACCTATGCAAGGCTAGTAGAGGTGTGCCAGGCCCTGGTGTCAATGCTTCTTGAGTAGCAAGTCCACGTCGGCTGATGTAAGGCAAAAAATGACTTAAATGTATAATTTAGGTATATTTTCATCAACGATTATTTCATACTAACAAATTATTTCGTAAAACAGGAAGTATTTACACAAAGAAGAAGAAGTAGCCATCAAAAATTCGAGAGAGAATCAAGTAGAGTGGCAATTCATGAGGCCAAGGAAGTATAAACATTGACGAATGAAACATGCTCTGTCCGTGGTGGAGAGGTTAGACATGAAGAGATTGGCGTGACACAATTGGTTAAGGTGCTCGCAATAATTGTGGTTTCATAGCAAAAAAAATGATCGAGGGGTGATAATTGAGACCTCCTTTCAACAACATCTCAGGCTACTGATCCAGAGATGCAAAATGTAGGAATGTCGGTGGTGATGCCCTCGCCATTAGTCACTTCAGATGATATTAGCTCTGAAAGGAGATTAAAAGAAGAGAAAAAAAAAACAATTAAATAGCACCTCCTGCTGTTGTTTGGCTAATGGGAGCAAGAATTACAAATATTACCAATTCAAATCACTAAAATTAGGTGGAAAGAATTTTGCCTAACAGCGGCAGAGGCCCCGTGGTAGGGAGTTGTCTAAAGAGTCGCCTTGGGCCTCCCGTATCTAGTAAATAAATCTTATACACAGGTTGGCCTTTTGCGATTTCGGAGATGACTTGAATGTTGAATAAACACAGGATACAGTACCTGGAAAGCATGACGATCTCTTTCACTGCGAGGGTCTGGATTGGGTTGACTTCCCCGAGTGTGGTCGAGTAAGAGCGAGGGCAGGAGCAGTGACGGAGGTGGAGACGAGAGGTGGACAGGGGGAGGCGCTCTCATCGCTGTCCTCACTGTCTGAGGAGGGCGGTTCGAGGCCGGATCGCAGGGTCACCTGAACATCGCGGTTGAGACTAATAGCAGGGTAGTATACACCTGTGGGGAGGCCAGTGAATGCGATTGGACCGTGTGGCTCGTCGTCAAGGTAGTAGGCCAGACTGCCGCGTTCGCAGTCCAGTCGTACACCGATTACACTGCCCACATTGATGCCACCGTCAGTGCGCTCGAAGTGCTCTCCATTGTGGAGGAACCAGCTCCGCTTTTGATCGATGTACATCGCCCAGGCCCGCGCGTCGTGACCTATAGAGGGACAGGCATGTCAAGCACCAATCTAACGAATCTGCGGGAAGTTTTTACAAAGAGGAAGGGAGTAAGCGTCTACAGCAAAAAAATAGTCCTTTAATAGGTAATATTCTTCTTTTGTTCTGTTGGTGAGTTCCTTTAAACTAAGTTGCTTTTTGCTAAGGGAAAACAAGCGTAACTTAATAAGTAGCATAAATATTTGCAATGCATTTACTGACCGCGCTCTGGAAATTCTTCTGCTCCGACTTGCTGGAGGAGGCAAGCTGGAGGGATTTAATGCTTTGTTTAACTTTATGTATAATTAAGCGGGAGCTTAAGTCTCTGCAGGCTGAACTTCCTTTCGAAAACGTGGCCATGCCTATACTCTCTTTCGCTCCCTAGACCTAAAAGTCTTGCTCTGAAGTGCCTTTAAACATTTATTACCGCCTAAGTTGTTTGTTTAACTCTCGGGTTCGGTAATGAGCTACTTAGGGCTCCGCCACTTTACCTTCACCAGGCAGCCTGACCTCCGGATCACGCCAGTAGACCCAAAGCCCTTTTGTGCGTCAACAGTGCATTATTCTGCTCGAGTATTATGTCTCCTATCGTCTTTGGGGGAGTTGCGGGGCGCTACACACTTTATCGTTCAAATAACATGAGGGTCTTACTAATGATGTACATTTCGATGACCATCTAGACTGAGGAATGGAGATCAATTTCCAGCCTTCTATATTCCACCAAGAGCGGGAGGCCATCCAACCCACTGTACCAGCAATTAAGTCCACAAAAGAATGTTATAAGTTACAATCACAGGATACTGGCAAGGCTCGCTACGTCACTCCTAAGTGAAGGTACGGGAGAACAGTTGACGGATCAGCACCTCAACGTCGGCCTATGTCTTCGATAAGACTGTCACCTAATTAACCGCACTTACCTATAACTAGTGTCCTGACGTAGAAAAATTTGTGAGTTCTTGAAAAAACGAGACAAAAAGCATGATTAACATAAAAAGACAACTAAAGACAAGGTCGTCAGGTTTTTTGCCACAGAATCAACTATGCCACACCCTTCTAACTCTTTTTTTTTGGGACAATTTAGCCTACGGTTTAAAAAGAAATGCACTACGATGTAGGGGCGATGACTCAAGACACCTTCAGCTGGAGAGGTTCAAAATCCTTCAAAGGGGACTCGGTTGGGTGATGGGGAAGGAGGGGAGGGGTGGGGGGAGACCACACGATCTACTATGGTGAAACCCATCGGACTTTCCATTGTAGCAACTCCGTTATTTAGGTTAAGCGAAAGTAAAATGAACTGCGGACTTGCTCGCAATCGTTTTAAAGGCCCTTCCAGCCACAGGCGTAAGATGTGACGATGAAATTCGCCTCACTTTGGATGGAGCCAAAACCTTTTCAAGGGAACACCGTCGGGGAGAGGAGAGGAACACAATCAACTCTAGCAAACACCATATGACGTCTTAATTTGACAGACTAACCAAAGGCGAATAAACTACAAACTTTATCCAAGACCACTCTTAGCCAAACGTATTGCTCCTCCTTCGAATTTGGACCGTTCTATGGAGGTCAGAGGGGCCAAGGGCAGCTTGGTCAGGAGGATCCAAGAGCCAATTAATGCAGATTAGACTACGGAAAGCAGTGTCGGGAAGTGCGTTACTTCTTTCCTTGCCAGACTCAGAGAACGTTTGTCACATTGTCTCCTCTGTCCTCCAAATTTTCACCTCATTTAGCTCTGATATGTACAAACAGCTTGTTTAAAGTCATCCATCATCCGCGTTAGGCCCTAAACGTTACACTTTTCAAGTGACAATTATTTATCGGTTGTTGTCTTTTTTCGATGGGGCAAAAATCCACCCACAAAACCTGGAGAGAGTTTCTTCTCGTTCTTGATGACAGTGCATTATTCACGCCAGCCTGGCGCTTCCTTTTTTAATTAATGTCCCTTAAAAATTGCTTTTAGGAGTAAAAAGAATTACTAGGTTATAAAAAGCTACAAGGTAGGATAAGTGGAAAACGCGAAAAAAAGTTTAACTCCTTCTGAGAAATGAGAAAAAAGTCCTCGGTGAGACAGTAGGCGGGGTACAATTCAGCTCCCATAGCTGTGACTTCGGAGGGTGAATTTTAGGCAGGTAAAAACCACATGCATTCTACCTTAGCAGAAATGCTTTTTAAGGAGGGAGTAGGCCAGGATAATTACTGATGGTGTCGCTTTTTCCTTCCAATTCTATTTGTTTTGAGTCCGAACCCAGATGAAGCAAGCCTCAGCTAGCACTCTCTCTCTTTAACTCTTTAACTCCTTGGCTCCAGTTTCTTTTTTCCCACCTCTAATGAATGGAGCTGATTCAAAAATCCTTCATAGTCAGTAACACATTAGCTTTGTTTGGGCATTTAGCACAATTTGTTGGTAAGAGTATTCAAACAGACTGCTACCCTCAGCGATTGTATCCACACGCCTGTGTCATTTCCCCATGGACACAAAAAAATGTACCGTTCTGTGGAAGTGACATATTCATTGTTCCAGTAGTAGCAACCGAATACGCTTAAAATTCCCTTTCCATGGTCTTTGCGGTGAATCATGCCGCAGGTCTCTGCGCCCCCACCCCCCTTCGCCCCGACAACGTGACTGCAAACACTTTGAAGGCACCGTAAAAAGTCGTCACTTTTTCTCCTTGGTAGGGACGATGTTAAAAACGCTCATGTTTGAACAGTGAGTCAAATAATAAATACTGTCAAACATTACTTGACTCACGGAGTCTATATTGAGCTGACGCATACCCTCTCACCATCGCCTTCTCACAGCCATGGCTCGACGAGCATTTACTCTCTCAATCAGGCTTACCTCTCAGACTTTAATAGCCATCCCATCAACCGGAAAAAGGTCCAGACAGGTACGTACTTTGGAGGGGAAAAATGGATGTGGAGGTGTGGTGCCTTGGAGAAAGGGAAATGGGCTATTTTCTCGTCAACATCCTGGTCAAAGAGCATTTTCCACCCAAAAAAATGTTGCCTCGAATGCCAGCTAATTGCCTAAAGCATTTGGAAATATTGTCCGCTTTGCGCCGGGGGCGGGGGGTAATCTGTAGACCCCAACACATTACCTCTTCACCAGCGTGTAAACTTTGAAGGGTAGGGGGGAGGGGCAGGAAATGGGCCTGATGCTTCACCTCTGCCATTTGAGTGTCAGAGATGATTGGCAATTCCGGTTGCAGGTTGATTTGTGTGGGCATCACCTTATTCCCGTTGTGTTCCAGTGTACTGTCTCACAGCCTTAAAAGCACAAAGAGCAATAAAACGGCAATTCAGGTACTTCAGAGCCTGGTTTCGGGGGCTTTCCTACGGTTTCAACAAACGGTGAGGACAGAATATATCGCAGACAGAAAGTTAGTACATTACTTGGGCGTCGGTTATCGGACGAAGTTTGCTTTGTGGTTCTAACGGAGAAATCCTATCCTCGATCGTGAATGATCTACCAAATGACCTTTCCGCCTAATATTCCAGGGCTAGTTCCATGTACATGGTTTCATTTATGCAAGGTCTTCTAGATGGCAAACAGACTAATAAATTCGTCTCTGGTGAGCACTGACTATGACATCATTTGTTCACTAAAGGTGATATATCTCAACCAAGGAGGAGGAAGAAAAGGAGAGGCATCTAAAAGCCCACGGGCCAGAGGGACAAAAAGCTCGAGTAAAAAAATGGGCGAAGTGGGCTGAAGGAGAGGTCAATTGCTTCAAGAGGAGGTCATAAAAAGAGAAATCGTTTAAGCATAAAATGTCTCTTTCCTAGCGAAAAATTACCGTGAAGGGGCAATGAAGACGATCTTATGTAATGAACTACCTACCTCTAGGGATCAATGTAACCGGAATTACACAACAGAAAATGATGAAATTCTACTCGTTGAAAAAAGAAATAGAGGGTCTGTCTCAGCGGAACCTCCACTACCTCAGTCACTTTTAAAGTAACACCACAGATATATTGCAATTATTTAAGCTTTTTAAACTTCATCAATCAGTTGACGACACGATTTGACCTAGCCAGTCTTTTGTGAAGCCAAAAATAAGCAAAAAAGTCGGTGCGTCACATATATGTGACTCTGGTATGGAACGTATTAAACACCCGGAATTTTTTAACTTCTACTGTAGGCAAAACCGCTAAAAATCATTCAAAGTGCGACCGCTGGTACACGGCTTATCATAAAGAGTTGGCTTATTCCTCCACCTAACCACGCGATGCCAATAAGGTCGGGGGTGAGGGAGGGAGGGGCATGACAGTCGACACCGTGGGATTATAAACATATATGCGTGACACCGTGGAGAATGATAGTGGACGATGCTTATTCCCTCTACCTCACTCGCTCTCGCTCTCTCAGGCCAACGTTTAGTCACACTTTCCGCAGAACGAAGGTGGAATTAAAATTAATGCTCGACTTACTTTATGCATGGACGCTGAGTCAACGTCATAACAACCCACCATCTCGAAAGCGACAATGGACGCTTTTTAAGTTTTACAGTAAAATCCTCCAAGAGGGTAAAAGGGCTACCCTTTTTTGTGCAGCTGGGGATAAAATAACGGGAAAATTAATATGAAATGTCTAATATCGTTGACCTTTACTACCTTCGTGTGAGATTTGAGTGTTTCAAAGCCGGAAATAGATTCTTAAAATAAGTTGGAAATTTTCTAGAAAAACAGACACAGAACATGATAATTGAAGACTACTTTGTAGGCACAATAAAATACGAGGTCTGTAATACTTGTACACAAGCGTCACCACAAGCCCGTTTTGGACAGGAGGCAACTCTCTGGCTTTGCATATGAATTTACAAGGGAGAAGGCACTAAACTCCTGTCTTGGGAAATGAAATGTTTACTTTTCTTATCAAATAGTTGTTTAAATGGTAAATTGAAGTAGGATTTGTGGTGTTGATCCAAATGACTAACCGTGATGTTCGTAGGCAAATCGAGCTATCACTTTTGTCTTGACAATGTGATTGACAATCACCTTGTCATTTAAAGGTCTTACTGACTAAAAAAAACAAATCAAGGTAGAGATTGGTGAATTTAATCACGGAGAAAGTGGACCACTACAACCACAACTGTCACATCAATGCCTACGCCACCGGGACGACCAATTCACTTCATGCTTGAAAAGTAACTTAGCCCTCGCACCAAGAAGGTTTAGCGCCTACTTTGCTAGTGTAAACTCAAACAATCATTTTGCGAGACGATTTGGTACAGTCAGTTATCATAAACTGACAAGGCACACATTTCACACACTTGTGACACCGAATTAAGTTAGGAGAATCTATGCGTCACATATGCGTGACACTAGTGGCGAACACGTGAAGTAACGTCAACATTTATTCCAAAAGACCTCAAATCTTTCCTATATTTAACAAAATAAAAATTCCCTTTTATTTAAGGGGAATAATGTCCTAAAAGCCTATTTTGCATTATTTTCTAGCCCGACTCTCCCAGGAATGGATGTTAAAAAGTGCCCACATTAGGGTGGTCCATTTAACAAAAGCCAGACTGCTGGAATAACAGAAGCAAAAAAACTAGCTTGAGATGACCATCATTAAGACAAGCCCATCTTGCGCACTACCCGCCCTCTTTTTCGGCAGACGCCTGGTAGACAAAAAGCCATGTTCCAGAAACTCTCTCCTCTAATGGTATGTCTCGCATCGCCCAAATCCGTCCAATCGCGGACACCTGATCTTATGATAGTCTGGGGAAGGCATAAGTGAAGGTGTGTAAAGCATCTCTTTCTACATAAAACACACTGCAGTGTTCCGGTCAAAAGTTCTGTGTCAAAATAGCTTGACAACGTATTCGCCTTAATCAAGCAGCACTTGAAACAGGAGGGGGACAATTAATCACGGATAGGGGTATCTTTATGAGTCCCGTGGATCGCTTTAAAAGGTAGATCTCCAGTGCTTTTTAATATCCACCGTGGAGTAGGAGGGAAGGCGGTGTGATCAATTTTGCTCTTTGAAGCGTATTCCAAGCCAAATGATTTGCAATTTTTTCCCCCTACATATAAATAACAACACCAACGAGATGCAGGATGGAGATGGGTACAAGCCTTTGTGCCCCCTTTGGTAGAGAATTCCCACAAATTTTCTGCACCTCCGACACCGCATTAAAGTAAGGAAGTAAAACGAATAGAGTGATGCTTTAAAAAGACGAGATAGAGATGCGATGTCACTGGCTCCAGTTGGCCATCTAGTCGGGTAGAGAATGGACCTCGGGGCTGCGAAGTGGACGGGCCGCGTAAACTAGTCTCCATTTATCAATCATTAGCTGCTTTTTTTGGGAATATACAATTATCAAACTAAATTATGGGAGAAAGGGCACCTCCAAAGTGGACGCTTGGATGCTTCTCCTTTCCATTCTAGCCTACCCTTATTTTATTGGTAGTCGGAAGCAAAAAAAGGTGCAGATTTGGTGCCATTTAAAGGTTAAATTCTAAGCAGATTTCATCTCTTAAAAGAAGAAATAAGGCCTCCACTATTTTACCTCACTCTTTTACAAGCAGTTGGATGCCTGGCGAACAGAAGGTGGCAAGCAGTGCGGCTCAACTGAAGGCCCTGATGTTATGCTAAATGATTTCCTTTGGGATGTTGTGAAAAATGGCTGGTGGAGAGTGACTCAGCAAAGAATTTATATTGTTACATATAGGGTGTAAAAAGTCGGTAGATCCGTGGGCTAAGTGGAGGCCCTTTTTGCATTCCCGGTGATCATCACACCCTTGGTACACACAAATGACTTGCTTGGGAGGAGGATTTTTTCCCCTAACACTAGCACCTCCTTGCAAACACAGATGGAAACATTTAAGTGCTCTTTAGTGAGGTTTGTTGCGCAACTTTCCACTCTATCAGGCATTAATACTGTCTCCAAGAGTACTTTTGAGGTAGCCTTGTTAAATATTTGGAGTTTCCGGACCTCCCTGCGATTGTTGATACCCTATAGGCCTCGTACAAATGGGCCATACTGGCGCTGTATAAAAGTAATAATAGGGCAGCGGATGGGAATATAAAAAGGAAGGTAGGGAGTCCATACTAGGCAATTGATAACAGCTACCTAACTGAAAAGGAAAATATGTCAATATTAGACAATTCAGGGGTTTTAGTTGGTTAGAAAAGAAATGAAACAGCTGGTGCAAGAGCGAATAATTTAAGTGATGGTTCAGTTGGTTGATTAGGCAGTAAAATTTGGAGGAGGTTTTGCCGAAGATGAGGAATCCCGAGGACAAGGAGTGAATAAAACAAGGAAGAAGGTTCATTTGAATTTGCAACTGTATAATGCTTGGGACAGTAATTCGGTGGAAATTGTGCGGACTAGCAAAATACATTCCATTATTTGCGTGTGTTTTGTTGCATTATTTACAGCTTTCTCCTCTCATTTGGAACCTTCCTATTGTCAATTGTTGGTTAAACCTGGTGCATGTGATTCGAGCC
>NW_020170423.1:292247-294333 GCF_000524195.1 Echinococcus granulosus | reverse complement strand
TCCTCAGCTCTTGTTTAACTCTCGTTATGCCATTCTACGAACCCATTTGTTCTAACCAAAGTGTTGAAGATTAACTTTTGAACTGAGTTACGGACGATAACTCAGCAACGAAGTCGCTGCTGTGCTGTCTTTACCCATCCCTTCCTTTACCCCCTTAAGTCAAACCTGCATTACAAGCAAGTCTAATTAACAAAATAAATGGCAATAAAACCAAAGTCTTGGTATGTAAAAGCCTGCACTTTATTCCATTTCCGTTCACGCGTAGGAGTGCCCACTTCTGGTCATTCATAGAAAGTGGAAAAACAGAAATGGACTTTTTTCTCCCCACCTTTTCCATTGTTAATTTGGTGGTGATATAGCTGAAGCAAGGGAATCTCAAAAAACGACCTTATTTTCATCACTTTTTATCTCAGCATTTAACAGAGATTGGTCGAGAGAAAAGGTAAAAAACTGTCAGATAAGGGTCAACTAATTGCATGGTATATACCTCATATTTGAAATAGATTGCGTTAGACCCGTTTTGCCCACTTCCTAATTTCTCAAATGACCAGGTTTTTGGATTACGTGATGGACAAAGGTGATAAGACGGTGTCCATTAAACCAGACACGTAATCCCAGGACCTGGCGGAGGCGAATGAAAACACGACAACATACCAACATACCCAGCATGGCCTCCTTATTGCAATCTGACTTGGCAATGCCGAACGATGGTTGTCCACCCGGATCAAGTCGGTCAATGACGAACTCCCAATAGTGAATGCCGCGTGAGAGACCCGTGGAAGCCAAAGCGACGCACTCCTCCATCGACTGACAAGTCAAGGAGCGGTTGGAGTTGGAAAACTGCAGGCCTCCAACCGAGGAACGGGAGGAGTCCATGTGAAACCAGGAGTCTGAAGACATTCCACAGATATAATCTTTCTAAAAGTGATCCATCTACTACCGTATCCAAACAAATGGCTTAGATAATCTTCTACTACCAAAATAGGCGAGTCTGGGCGGTGCTAAACAGCCCACAATCTGTTCCGTTATCAGGTGGTGGAATGTTCCATCTAGCAGCAGACACACCAAGAATGCAAAAAAGGTGGTAAGCGGGTATTTTTGAGGCTTCTTAATCACCCATTTTAGGATGTGTAGCACTTTTATGTTGGCAGTTGTTCCTTCATGAGGGAAAATCAGCCCGAAATGAGGAGCAACGAATATTCTTCATTTCTCCTTCGCAGAAAAAAGGCGATTTAAATTGAGGGTTGAATATTAGAGTAATTACTTGTAAAAAGTGATTCATCACCCCAAAAAGCCTTCCATTCCCTCATTCTCTCGTCTCTTTTAAAATTCCTCTTACTCATCGAAGGGACGTGTGGTGTCACAGATGTGTGACGACATAATGCCAACGGCTTATCTTCACTACACCTAAAAGGTATGCTTTATTTTTTTTTGATAAATATGGAAAGTATATGCATAAGACTATTTTCGATACTCTTTTATCACATTAAAAACTATCGTCCTCTCCCTCCGTCGAGGAAATGTGGGATTTATGCGTCCCCAATGAATGCATTAATGGATGCCCAAATTAGCTCATTAATAGCCCAGGATAGCATAAATCAAATTATTACTTCCTATTTACATAAACCTACTTAAAAGGCTTAAATTTTAGACTAAAATTAAATCAGTTTTGTCCTTTTTATAAGGTTTGCGTCCTATTTTTTTGTTAAAAGACCTTTCATTTTCCTCCGTCGATGGAGTTGGACAGAGGTGGCATTAGGCACATCTGGAGGGCTTCAGATCGGTAAAAGCAATCATCACCACTCCACACCATCTATTATTTGTTTCCCCATCTCATTTCATGCAAGAAAAACCTTGATGCGGCACCTTTGTTTCCGAAGGGTGGAAAGACACTGATTCCTCTTGAGGGTGGCGTGAGAGCGGGAGTAACTCCTTATCCAAAATGGAAATAATAAGATACCAAGGAAAAGCAGATGTCGTGTGGTTACCGGTGTCGATCGGGTCAATTACCTTAAAGAGGACTGTGAAGACCAGTAAAATGCATTCCAATGCTGGCAAGTCGGTCAATCAGTACCAGTCGACTCCA
>NW_020170423.1:286108-292147 GCF_000524195.1 Echinococcus granulosus | reverse complement strand
TGACACAATTGATGATGAAGGCCATTTAAATAAGTAAGACTAGTAGTGTTTTTTGTCGTAGGAGTAGTGGCATTCTTACTAGACAGGAGGGGCAAGTTCTCTTCTCCATACTTCATACCGACCTTAAACTGACTGCACACTTTCGCATTACCCCATTGTTACTTCTCCAAGCTTCGAGTGATCATTATCCTCTTCCTCCTGGCATCTGCAGCAGACAACCACATGCAACATGGAATAGACAGTTGGAGGAGGGATGTATCTGGAACATGCGCTTTGCTTCTAGAAGCATGGCTTCTAGAGTTGACAGCGAGTTTGCATCTCGATTGGTCAAGAATTAGACCAAAGACTGTGCTAGTTATGATATTGTTGAATAAATTTTGTCTTTTACAAAGCCTTCAGCACTAACTCCAATCTTGGCATATTACTGAACAAACTTATTTGGTTACGGTGTACTGGAAACTACGACATCGACAGCCAATTTGAAGTGGACTACCGAGTTACTGCTCTGTTACACCGAAAAAGCTATTATTCTTTATGGGGATATTTAATGGTCTGTTTTATTATACCATGGGTTTATAGCAAACAAAAGCACTTGATTCGGTGATACATCTCGGTCATTACCTATAAAGCAGTCGTCGGTCGGATGTACTTCTACCTCAAGCGACCGTGGCAAAGGTCCGCCATTCGCAGGGTCCACTTGGAAGCAAATTATGCATGTAATTTAGTTGTGAAAAGTTCCCATTCCACAGATTAATCAAATTTATCCACCATCTTAAAGACAATTTCTAAAACGGATAACTGAAAACCAGCTTGCTTTAATGTCACCGAAAGCAGCGCTCTCAAGCACCGCACCTGTGACTCCAGCCACGCCTTTCATTTTGCGGGTGGCTAAGCTCTGAGATTTTGAATTCAGACATAATAAAAAGCCTACTATTCTAATGGAGAGGTCTGATACATATACACGCACACATTGAAAAACAACTTACGGGTTGATGTCTGGATTACCAGTCGGTCGCTGTAGGCGCTGTAACCGGACTGGTTGTGGGCTTTCACTCTGGCCCGGTACATGGATTTGAAGTGTAGTCCTTCGATTGTACACATTGTTTCAATGCCTCGGTAGACTTTCTGTAAATTCCAAATCAGATTTTATTTATCTTCCTATCTGGAATAAGCCCTTATATCAACTAATACATCTACAAAGGAGGAAAAGAGGCGAAGGTTGCTCACTGCCGCAGACACTGATGAAGAATAGTGCAAAGAAGGTGTAAAGGTGGCAATTATTACCGTGGAATGGACAATTTTCATATTTCCAAGATAACAAAAGCACTATAATTATACGTCGTCTTGGCTCATTTCAATTTAGGGCTATCCGCCCATTTCTTTCCCTTTTTGAATCGCGTGCGGGGGTAAAAAGTTAGCAGAATTCATAAATTAGAGCCACTTTATTCAAAGGGATGCTATATTTTAATCTACCGGAGTTGTTTTTTAATTTAGCGTACAAATTACGAAGCTACGATGAGGAGAGAGAACGTACCCGGAAGGCCCCACCAGCTCCATCATCGATCTCCAGTGTGTAGTAGTCGATGCCGAAGCCTGGGCAAGGTTGCCAAACCAGCGTGATGATGTTGCCCTCGGAGAGACATTCCTCAGCGCGGAATACCGGGGCGTTTGGAACTAGGGAAGGGGACAAATTTAACAGCCAGTAAAGACCCCGGAATCTTTTATCTCAGAGAAGGCGCCTTTTGACATTAATTTTGCTGTCAAAAGTAAAAAGAACTTGTTACCCGTCCAAGGGAAAAACATTAGGTGCCCTGAGTTTGACATGCCGACGCAGCCATGATTTTCTTCTCCTACACATTTTTTCTCAAAAATCTCTGTTTGGTGAGGAATGCAAATTAGAGGAAAAGTAGTCAAAGCCAAGTGGGTAATTTTATCAATTTTATGTAGCTGGAGGGGCCTCTCTTCCGAATCCACTTACGGTAGGTTTAGATAGGGCCCCCCTTATCTGATAACAAAAGAATATTCAACATTTTCGGTAAAATTTCCCCCTAATCAAACATTGCAAAAGCCCGACGTGAGTCCCAGCGAAGCAGAATTAGTAAAAAAAACGGAAAAAAAGGTGATTAAGTAATCAGGAGCCTTCTTTACCTTCACAGTCGGAGGAGGCGCTCGAGGCGGAACAGTCGATAAGTTGGTCGTCTGAAAGAGAAGATGAAAGATGAAAGGCGCACCAGACTAGCATGCAAATCTCATTTTCAGAGGATAATTTATGCATTGGCAAAAGTCACTCGAAGCGCGGCTTATCTGTGCAATCATTGTCGGTCGGAAGAGGAAGAACAACGCCTCTCAAAGCGATGGCTTGCTCCAGCAAGTTGCTGCTTCCCTTTCCTTTTTTTTCGCCCCAGGCAAATGGGAATGCTAACCTTTTTTAAAAATAACTCAAGGATTTGTGGATTCATAATAAGTGCTTGTTTGCCAAGTCAGTTTACTGAATTCATTTGATAGATGAAAATCAGCGCCAGTTAACCAACTTGTCAATTTAAACACCGAAAAGTGGTTAGATAATTAATTGAGGGATTGCAGTGCCTTCTCCCTCCATTTATCAAATGACAGTACAACTTGATGTTGATTGAAGTGAAGTGGGAGCAAAAAAAGGGAGGATTCTCAAATTCATCTTGGCTTTAAGCCACTCCCTGACGCAGGGTGGATTAGGCGGCGCAAAACCTAAACGTTGAGGGAGAATGGAGCAACCTCCGATAAAATCAGCGGGTTTTGTTAGCTGGAAGACTTTTAAGTCCCACGCTTTAAGGGATGGGAAAAGTGCTGACAAAAGCACCACTTTTAAGAGGTATACCCACACAGAAGTGCTCTTCTAGGCTAAAAGTTATGAAATAGCGTAGAGTGGTGCTACATGATAACTGGGCCGACAAACTCCGCCTAATGCTAGAATTTTGATGAAAATGTCCAGTGCTTTAAGGCAGAAAAGAACAGAATCTTTTCCTGAAGCAGATCTCTCCTTATTGCGGAGAATAGTAATTAGGAGGGAGGCGACTTTGTACCGTAGGACTGTTTGGCGGGGGCTTTGCGGAGCCGGAGGCTTTGCGCGATCGGATTAGTCGGTGGAGTTGGGTAGGTTTAGGCCACTTTGCGGCATCGTCAGTCGGTCGGTCGGTCGGTTGATCACGAAAATCACACAAAACTCAGTCTCTGGGGATTGCGTGAGACATAGAGAAATTTTAAACCCCAAAATTTCCCAACCTCTAACGGCCGCGGCGCCATTTTATGCCCATAAGAAATTTCCTTTTGTTTCTGCGCAACTTTGCATAATTCAAGAACACTTTATCCTTTCAAATTACGGCATAACTTTGGGGAAAACTACCTTCCTCCTTCGATATACCACTTATTTGAAGAGTACTATATAACCGGATTTTTTCATTAGAAGAAGACCTTATTTATGGTGATATACTAGAGGTTACACGTTAATAATAAAACTCCCTTCATAGTAGTATGACTCTGGGTGTCAGGGCCTCGGAATCTGTGCTTTTTATGAATTGTGGCATTCCATTTAACTCAAATAATATTTTCGCCTTCCAATATGGTATCCAAGCAAGGGCTGTACAGTAAGTTTAAAGTCCAACTTACCAATTCCTTCGTGGAGTGTGAGGTCGCTGATGACCTTATGAATGGCATCCAATTGCATGAGGGAGACGAAGCTGGAATGGGCCAAGTGGGCCGATCTGCTTTTGACCCAGTGGGCCGGAGTGGAGGGATGTGATTGGCCGGAAGTAGTCGGTGGCTGTGCTCGTGGACAGAATTGAACCACGGCTGGAGGTGTCTCGATTGCGTGCAAGAAGGACTGTTCAGTGTGTAATGCCCGATTTATGAGAGATTGGGACACCTCGAGAGGAAGATTGACGGTGTCAGACTCCTCGTAGCTGGTCAATCGGTCATCTAATTTCCCACTCTTTCCGATTTTCGATGTCAAAGGTCTCTATTTCCCTAGGCCCCATGCTGATTGATTCCCAAATTATCGGAAAAAACGAACCTAAATGACTCACAATTACATTTGAAAATATTACTTTGACTACCGCACAAATTTCGCTCGAAATAAACAAACCCCTTCTGCCGGTTTTGACATTTTATGAATTTATTAGGCAAATGTCAGGATAGTTTTGTTTCATAATTAAGCAAAGGCATAAGTAGTGGAAAGCATTTCTATCTCGCCAAATTTGCACTCTCCCAAGACAGTCCACTTTCCTGCGGGGTCAGAACAATCATGCCTGCTTAAGCTATCAAACCTCATCCCACAAAACTACTTCCGAGACAGAGGACTCACGAGAAGGAAGGAGAAGGCATCATTCTCCTTTAGCATCTCTATGCAAAATTGAATAAGACCCGTAGATCGGGTGAGTTTGGAGGTGCACTGATGAATTTGCTCCTTCAAAGCGCCCAATTTCCTGTCCCTTTCCTCTTTGATGGCGGAAATCAACTCCGCCTTCTTCGCCTCGATGGTTTGAATAAGACAGTCAAATTTCACCGTGGCGTCCTCCTCGGCGCGTTTTGCTGATTTCTGTCAGAAAGGATAAACATTTTCTATCACTCCGATTGGTGCATAGTTGGCAAAATCTCAACCAAAACAATTCAACTGCTTCACATTTTATGTGTAGTCCACTGGAAAAACAAAACGCCCGAAGAAAAAAAATGTTCCATAGCAAACAGTTTAGGCGTATGGGTAAACTAGAAAGGGGAAAAAAAGTTTGTTACACACAGGCTCTTTGAAACACTTTACTTTTTGCCTTGGTATTTGCTTTTCTGCTCAGAAATGTTTTGGCTGAAGGTGGAACGGCATTAGGTCGTGGCTGAAAATCGGGTTTTGCCCAAAAAATCTTTTATCAAGGGAGAATGTAAACAGGGTGGTTCACTTGTTACCCTGATGCAGGAGTTGACTTTTGATTGTTCCCTGCAACTGCTAACTAGAAGAGAATGCGTTTTTGCCACGGTTAATGCGTACATTAAAACGCCTTGCGTGGGAAGGCATGGGACCAGCAT
Organism: Echinococcus granulosus; assembly: GCF_000524195.1. NCBI lineage: Eukaryota > Metazoa > Platyhelminthes > Cestoda > Cyclophyllidea > Taeniidae > Echinococcus > Echinococcus granulosus. The sequence continues at coordinate 287,098 of NW_020170423.1, read as the reverse complement.
CAAAGGCAGGTCGTGCCTTACAAGAGTTTTTACCGCCATGTTACTGCTGACGCTGTGTTCACTTCAAATGCGCATTTCACTTATCCAGAGTGTTTAGGAATGCATTCCAATTCGGAGTTTACAACCAAATTTGGGTAGTCCGCTCACCCCCCCCCCCCCCCCTTCACTTGGCGATGCGATGCATTGGGTGAATTGCTCCAAAAGACAGAATAAGTGGGGAAGGCGTGGCCGAAAAAAGAAAAATTGTTTTACAAATCGGAGCAACCTTTTTGTAGGAGGAAATGGTCACATTATGTTTTTTTTTTCTCACTCACTACGCCTGTATGTTACCTCCACGGTTATTTTTAGCATTTCCTCTACCAAGTGGCAAGGCAGTAATAACACCATCTCGTCCTCAAATCACTACTGAGGAGCCGAAGAAATGAAGGGTGTTTGAAAAAATTGGTAAGTTATTTCAAAAGAGACTTTACATTTTAAACACTCCAGCTCAAGTCAGTTAGTTTGTTTACTCCGATAAGAAGATAAGCCATTCTAGAAAGTTTTTTCGAAAAATTTTATATATTTTTGAAGGGCTTTTGTTTCCTTTTTTTAAAAGCGGTCTTCATCTTGCATCTCGTGTAATGGAACTTATATAAAATTTTTAATTTCTTCCCGGCCTGGGAAACCGAAGATAAGTTCAGGGCTGTGACGCCGATGTGAAGATAAGAAGTAATGAATTATTCGTAGAGAACCTAGTTTATTATTTATAAAATGAAAAAAAAAAAACGGTAATATGTTGGTGCCAAGTTCCAGGTGGAATTTCCGTGGGCCTTTGACCGCTGGAGAAAAGAGCGGCCGTTGAGCGTACTTCTCATCAAGAGTGTCCGGATCATTCGAGGATATTGTAGGTATTGTAAGAATTGACTCCTCCTTATAGATGTTCATTAATTTTACATTTTATCACTACCGGTCCGTTTTATTTGGTAGGCAGGAAGTGAGGCGTCAATTCCA
>NW_020170423.1:192799-286008 GCF_000524195.1 Echinococcus granulosus | reverse complement strand
AGACACAATTGTTAGGCATCTTTCCCTTGATGGAGGCCAAGTAACAACTACCACTGAGGTTTATATACCCACTAGAACAAAACTTTAAAGTGCGAAGGTAATATATTTCAAGCAGTTGAAAGCAAAACCTTATACTCAAATTGGCAAGGCAGTGAAAGAGAGAAGGAGGGACAGGACTACAACCCCCACTCCTCCTTATCCATATCCGCCGCCTTCCTCCGATGCTGCATCGCCGAGCTCGAAGTTACTATTATCACCTTTCATTGGCATCACTATTTGACACTTTTGTGCTGATGTTAGAGATGAAAGAAGAAACAAAGCAAATTTTGTAGGTCTACAATAAACGACCTTTTGGTTAATCCACAACTGGTGAATGCCACGGGGCCCAGCGACACCAAATCCTCATAAACCTCATTTTAGCCCATGAATTGTCCATCTACCCTGTGTTGGATTAATTTAATCCATCATTTCAGCGGAAAAAATCTGCTATCGTGTTAAAATTTGTTTATATAAAGTGTCCCCTACTGGGTAGAGCCGACGCTACAAGCCGGTGCTTGCTTTGCGCCGAAGCGGATCAGTGAGTTACCTGCATGCCGTGAACTCTTCCAGTTTAACCGCTACAGTCGGTGTAACTTCAAAATTAGACATTAAATTCAGTGTATTTTTGCCTCAGAAATGTTTGAATAATTATTTCCTGAAACAGCGACACGAGGCACTCCCAATGGCTCCCCTATGACCATAGTTGGAGCGATCCAACTTTCCCGTCCCTCCAATCGGGTAGTGAAACCATAATGTGAAAAAAACTGCTATTTTTCAAAAAATATTGAATTACAATAAGTAATTTGTTAAAATTTGGTCATATTTTCGATTTTCTAACAACTATTTAATGAGTACGTGAGGCATTATTAGAATAGACCATCCATTCAGTGAGAAGGAACACCCAAAGAGGAACCACCTTTACCCCAGCACTGATTAGGATAAGTTTTGAGGGGAAAAAAGAAGCTGAACTAGAAGGAAATGCAATTGAATGGTATGCTCCACCCGTGCTGGGTGTATCATTTTTAAACAACAAAATGGGAAAGTTGTGCATTAAGCCCCTTGGGAGGTTGGGTGGTCCGCCATACCCACTCATCAGTACTAGTATGCCTAATGTACTGATTAACCCAAAGAATGGACAATCGCAAATTCCATTTGGGCAATGAGGCTTCTAAATCAGTGCTTTTCAAACATAAACTTACGGCTAGAGGAAGTTACGAAGTGCTGGATTTTCCAATTCACCTTGCCTACGAAACCGAGTGTCCTTGACCTACGGAGTCCACCCTACTTCCTACTTTCCTCTCGCCTCTGTATGAAGGCAGACGCTAGTCTCAAGGCGTTAGCTCGTTATTTTCCCACTTCATATTGAAACAACGCCCATGGGAGAACGTGTGTGTGTATCTCTTTTTTCTCCCCTATGGTATAACATGCCCGATGGGAAACGAGTAGGTGGGTGGATGAATGAGTTGGCGTTCTGGGAGAGTTCACGCCCTCTTCAGGTAGTGAGAGAGTCAACTAGCTTTGCCCGCCTCTGCCAAACACAAGGCTCCGTTTCTAGTTACGGTCAACCCATCGCCATGCTGACCATCGGGTGGTAAAATTCAGGCGGGATGAATTCTAAATGACCATCACGTAAGAGTTCGCCAGGGATTTTTTTACGATCCAATGAATATATACGCATTAACTATTTATAAAAGAGGGACTAGGCACGAAGGCACTTCTTAAGCGAAATTAAATGAATTTGTTCGACTAAAAGACCCTTTCCTACTACCTGAATAACTTTTTTTGGTTCATTTGGTAAAAGTAAAAGATCGCTTTATGGAGATAGGGCAAACGGTGGCAATAGGCTGACTTCTTATTCTGGCGATCAGATTGCCCTGCGAAGTAAGCCCTTATATCCTGGGAATAAACAAACCGAAATAAATTATTAACTGATGTTACTGCCCACAGAACAATTACGATGGCTCCTCGAGGAGGATGGAATTACTAATGGCTCGCTTCAGGCTGAGACAAGGTCTACACGGCGGCCCTTGCCCCGTGCATGTGGAGAGTGACTACCTCGGAGCCAAAGGCTTGAAAGGTCGACGCGTGCAGCATGTGAGATATTTAACGTTATGGCCATAAATTTGCCTTTCAGTTAGCTTTTACTGATTCTGCTGACGCCGTCTTACCTGGTGAAGCCTGAAGTTATGCCAGGCGTCTCTATCACACATGCTGTCGGTTCACGGAAGTGATAATATATGTTGTGTCCATTGTGTCTAGCCGTATCCCCTGTCTGAGCGGCAGGTCCACACGTTACAACCCAACATTGTGAAGATGGGAATTTTCACATAAAAATTGTTTAAAGGTCACGATAAAGCTCTCTGTGATGGCAAAGACAGATCGGTGAAATTGCAGTCGCTTACAATTGCTTTAACTATTAAGTAGCATCGAGCAGTAGTAGCATTATCCTGACAAAAACCCTGCAGCTTTCCACCCATAATTGCATCATTAAGGCGAGTTATTCTTTGAGAAAGGAAAACCTTATCGACGTACCAAAACAGTTTCTGATATGGTCCTCAATTGTTGAATGTGTTGTGTACCGGCTCGGGCCTTCTCCGATAACGCTTGTAGGACCTGAGACAGCTCGGTCTGAAAGAGGAGACTAAGGCAGTAAGTCTACCAAACATCATTATTTGATTCACCAAAATTGACACTTATGGATTTGTTTCTTGTTTGCACTATCTCATCAAAATATCAGACTCAATATGTCACCCCAAATGGTATGAAATCTGTCCAAAGTCCAACATCTCCGAGTCTACCCATCAAAATAGAGGCCAAGGTAGGACTCCAAGATGCGTGACCTTGTCAACTTTAAGCCTACTGAGGTCAAAGGGGTGATTTGGTTGTCAAATGAGGTTTCTCAAAGTCAGGTGAGAATGGGGCAGGTTGCGAAAACGCCAACCACCTCCAGATACCTCGGTTACGCGCCCCAGTGATGATTGGGCAACTGGTTGTGGACATAACTCGCTCGGCGCGGTGTGTGCATACAGAACTTGCGGTGTCGTAAAAAATTCATGCATATTTCAAAAGCCTTTTATGGAAGTACGTAAGCATATCAGACAAGATCGGGAGCGCTGATACACAGTGAGTAGCGCCTCCTAGCTGCTGTTTTATTTATGGTCACGGACCAGGTTTTGGTCCACCTTCTGCACATCGCATCGGGCTACCCAACCCAAGTGAGATTAAAAAATTAGGACTCTTAGTTGAGGCAATGGTTTGTAAACACAGGCAATGTATTAATCTTTTCAGAAGTTAGGAGTGATTTATTCAATGACGAGAGTTTACAACATAAAATTTCCATCGTTACGGCAGTGTTTCGGAGGACAATAAATACAAGGTGAACTAGTACTCAGTAAGTTCATTATTTCGGTTATTTGACAATCTTGTTTTGCACTTTGCATTTTATGGCATAAATTCATTGTGTTATTGTCCACTCAGGCCCAAAGTTGGTAGATGGCGCCCTCCCCCTCCCCGTCCCCAATGGCTATCAATACCTGCTCAAAATCGTACAAACTGGAAGGGGATAAAAAAGAAGGCAAATTAATGTTAAGAAGTTTGACACATTTCTACAATTGTGAGTCTAATGTTGTGGCAATAAAGAAAACCAGCTTTAGCTTCCTTTTTCCCCAGGCTGTCACAATGCCAATTCAAGTTGCTGTGGGTGGAAGGTAATGCTCCAGCCAATCCCAGGTGGAGGCAGTCCCCTTTTTATTCACCGTAGTTCCTTCAAGATACGTAAACTAAAAGTGGATTTGACAGTTTCATTAATCCATGGGACAATTTCTGTTTGCATTCGATGTACATGACCTCCGTCAGTATACATAACCAGTACGGAGTAGGATGGAACTTCTAAGTCGTGCTCTTTTCCCACATTAGGGTGCGGCTATACTTCCACCTTATCGTAAATATTTCGCCTTTTCTCCCCACATTTTGACATTTTCTGTCCAGTGCTTATTCTAAGGGCGCAATGGTCACACATTTAAGCTATTAGTCAGAAAGCGGCCCGATACCGATTGCCATAGCAACCGTTCAGTGGATATTTGCCGCCTCGGGACCACTTTTACCCCAGACCATTCCAATTGCACGCCACTGCCTTTCACATGATTAATTATGCCTCTGTGGTTTGAATTACAAGAATAGATGGGGAATTCGGTTAGCCTTAGTGTCTGTTTTAATGCATCCTTGTCGAAGTTTGACTCACTTAATCACTGGCATTGTCAATGAAGTGAATGACCACCTGAGGCATGTCTTATGTCTACCGTGATATTGCTGGCCTGAAGAGTCAACATTGCTTTACTCAACTACGTCAAATTTCGACGCGGAAGGCGTATTTGCATTATATGCGACGGAGTAAGTGGCTTCCGGGGTTACCTGCATTAGTCAGAGAAGGGCTTTCAGGGCCGAGCTTCAAAATCTCAGGTAAATGAGGGGAGAGTGGTTTACTCATCCCTTATGTGTCCCAGTTACAGTCACCGCAACACCACTTTTCAGACCGTTGTCGTTAAAACAAGGGTGATGATGTGCTATGTAGAGGTGCCAGGGGAGGGAGAGATGCTTCAGTCACCTCTTTGACGCACACACTTGCATCAAGTAGGTGTAAACGTCGCTTTGCGTCTCGAAACGGAGAAGGGGACTTATTACAGACGAATGTGGGGGCCAAAGAGACCCACCTATTTGGGACTCCTTTGTATGGCTATAGCCACCTGTCTTGTCCGACGTCAAGATAGTCAATTAGTTCAGAGGTAACCATGTCTCAGATTCGCCGACATGAGTGTATACACGTTCTCAAAGGTGAGTGCCTTCATGAGAATTTCAATTAATCACAATAAATGATCACCTTTATCTCTCCAAATCAAAGGTAGAGGCAATTCTGGCTGCTTTTCTTGACGTTTCGACAGCTGGGAAGAGAGATGCCATACCGCTAGTAGTTAGATGCCTCTTATGTCAAAACACAAATTGTGCAAATCTTTTTTTGATGATATTACATTGGCTTAATAAGTTCAATCAAGTTCTTTGAAGGCTTCTGATGGACGTAAAATAAGTGCAGACCTCAAAAATTGTCTTTGTAGTAAACTACCCTGATTGTTGAGAGCCACCACCCTACACTGATTATGTAACCAGAAAGTTGCGCCCTTCAAGAAGTTCACAACACCTGTAACATTTACGAAGGACTTCAAAGGAGGACTCTTTTGTTACCCATATTCCTAATGGCGCCTCTAAGGTACACAGACCTAAGGTTTGCATTTGGCATAATAAATTGACTGACGAATTGTTTGCCAGATTACGATGCTCCTATTGTTAATCGCTATAGCAACGCATTATGAAGCCTAGGAACGCAATCTCACAAATAATCAGTTTGGCTTCTGCCAAACAAATTACATTGGGCTTAAAACGCCTGTCTCCTTTCCTAATTGTCATAACGTCAGCGGGTAATACGGAATCCTAGTCCATTCCCAAACTGTACTCCTGCCACTGGTCGTAAAATGACCGCCCTATTTTTTGTTCCACCTTTGAACAAAACAATTTTGGATTCCCATGTGAATGGAACAATAGATGTTGGGGGTATTCAGGCTAACGCGATTAAATAAGCGCTTGTCGGGTTTATAAACACGCAAGGCTAGGATTAAAGGGAAAAACATTCTGTGATTGTCTGGTTTTCTACAGACTTGAAATAAGAAATTTGTCTGTAATTTGAAGCGAACAAATAAGCAGGAAACTTTTTTTCAAGAAATAAAACAGATATGCACAACACAATGATTTTAGAAATTGGGGAAACGTGATAATTTTGATAAGATGTTTCGTCAAAAGCATCGCGTTTGACTATGTGATTAGAAGCCCTTTTTAGAATGACCAATTATATATTAATTTTCCCGAAAATTTGGAATAAAACTATGTTAATAAAAGCAAATAACCCTATAAGATAAGCCTAAGTGATAATAAAAAAAATTATATGCCTTCTGGTTACCTTCTAGTGATTCAACAAAAATTTTCTGCTCTAGTGACCATTAGGTCCTTCAGTTTCCATCATGCCACTCCTTCAAACTGTCTAATTTTTTAAAAAGTGTAAATGAGTCAAGGAAACTTATGGTGTACAACCCACTTAAGTGAAACAAAAGACAAGCAGTCTAATAGTCTACATCATTTATCAATCTGGTCTCAACGACAAAATCTAAATGCATCTTAATTGTTCGAAAATATCCTCCTTTAAAATTCCATGGCTAGGAGGAACTCAATCGTAAAAAATAAACAAATGTCAAATACTTCGCCAAAAACGTCAAGCAGTTACTACGCCACAAATACTGTCGCCTTTCGCCACAATCGGAAGCAATTTTATGAAGAAAACCTCCTCCAAATCCTTTTATCACCTTTTCACCTGACTTAATTAATGTGCATGTTAAATCTCTTTAAGTAGTCTAAATATGGTGGTCATAAATGCGTAGAATAAGTGCCACAGTCATGGTGTAATTGAAGGTAATTAAAAAGATTTATTAGAGTAGAAATGTAGGTCCGTGAATTTAATGCCAAGCGGTCCAAAGACTCACGGTTCAGCAGGGTAGTGGGCAAACCCGGCCTACCTATTACCTACCAGGGCCGAGGGTCGCCACGCCCCATTCCACGCCAACGATGTCTAGACCGCCAATTCCCATGCTTTTTCCAACACATACTTATCTTATTTACCCAAACACTCCCCATTCATTAACTCGCCCTCTTAATTAGCAAGAGTTTGAAGTTTCCGCTCTTCCCGGTAATTTCAACCTCTGCTCTTTTCATTTGAAGGTATACGCAAAGCTAATTAAGCTAATGCAAGGCAATGCTCCGCGGTTTCAAATAATTTCAGGCCGAGCCATTCTCTCTGAGCCGGGCTTACCAGTGAGTAGGTGGTAGAGAGGTGGCTGCTGTTTACTGTGGAAAGTAGAATAGGAAAAGAAAAGCGTTGGGTATGACAGACAGATTAACCCTTGGAAAACGGTTATCTCATCACTGGATGTCAGTTATGGTGCGAACGTCTGTTACTTCTCCACACAGTTCGGTTATCTGGAAGGAGGCCTCCCAACCACGAATCAAGAATAGTCAAAAGTGAAAATTCGAAGTGGTAGACTTTAAATCCCCAAAAAAATCAATTAATTTGAAGTGAAGCATAATGCTTGTTTTAAAGGCTGGTGGCAAAGCAGAGTAAAACAAATTGTGCAGACCGGGAAAATTCAACTCCCGCAAGAGGTGTAATCAACCCTCCTTAAAATCCTAACGCATCTTGTTTTTAATTTTAGCTTGAGTAGTTGAAAAAATAGGCACACTTTTCCTCCCGTTAATTCATGGCAAACGGGGATGCCATTTACCAGAGGGCATGAGCAAACATTGCCTAGTTACGAAAAGCAAATGGGGGATACTTAAAGTTGTATGAAGCAGAGTTAAGGTGGGCAGCAAGACCTATCATAGCGGGGAGAGTACCTAATGCCACTTGTCAATAAGCAGAAAAGGTCATTTGGCGAGGGGATTAGTTACTCACATCCAATTTCTGCCAGTGGAAAAATTTTGCCTATAAGTTGTCCAAGTCACATCGCTGGAGGCGCGTTGCATGCCGTCTCTCCGCTAACCTCTCCTTCCTAGCGGTCCAAAGTCCACCGGCCGGCTAGGAAGCCCGACACACACACGTTGGAAGGTAAATCACATGCCCTAGCCTTATCTACTGCCTGGATGAAGTTCCTCCCCGATCGTTTCAGCGGCTATCCAGTGGTACCTCAGGATGTGTACAAATCCACCTACCTCAGTCCACGCTCCTCCGCCTATCTACCTCCCCTCGCTTCATTGTGGTACAATGACTTTGGGAAGCAGCTATTTTTTTGAAAAACAGGCCTGAACACAGTTTCGGATCCTCAATTAAACACTTAAAAATTGTTCTAAGCACCTTGGTCTCCCATTTTACCGATTTTGTAGTGGGTAGAATTTGTAGCGCTTAAATACTGGCCACGGGTTATGTGCTTTTTTTCCAAAGAATCATCCCAAGGACAATAAACTATTCACTCTGGGGTAGGTAGAAGAAAAGGCCTAAAATTAGCCTTGTGACAGAGTAAGCAAAACGTGCTTCCACCTACCTCGACGCAAGCTGACCTGATATTTGTATACTTAAAGAGATTAATAACCGTAGGCTCACGAAAAACGCTGCCCTTTTGGTCAAAAAAGCAGTTTGTAATCAACTACACGGATCGAATTGCTAGGACAAAAAAAATGAATTCCACGGAAGCCAAAGTATAAACATGATTCCTGTTTGCGGTATGGAAGTGGGGAATTCGCCCAACTGCGTGGCAATTTCGGCCAATTCAAAGCACCCAACTTGGCACGATGACAACTTTTTTACCGCTTTTAATGATGCGGCACATGTAACACGCTTTTATCGGCGGTCGGAAGGAAATGGTCGCCGGTAAGCATCATCTTGCAAGTGGAGGTAGAACATTCGGTAAGTCGTTCGTAACATAAAGTGTGGAATGGAGGCAACTCAAGTTACGACTTTTTTTCAAGAGTTTCCATTTATGTCGCAAAAAAAGCACTCCCTTTTGAAAGTGACCCAGAGCAGTGGACAGTGGTCAGGACGCCTCCTTTGATGTGATTTGGTGCCTTCAAAATGCATCAATACACTGGAAGTTGATGGGCGGTTCACCAAGATCAAACTGTCCGCCTTGAATCCCTCCCCTGTGGGCACTTTGCCGCGCCGTCTAATCTCTCGTTCACATCGTCCAACAATAGGTAGTCAATCACGGATAGATTGACGTCCTGTCTCGGTACGTACGCAGTGGTCTTAAAAAGGACCATTTTTAAATAATATTTTATTATTTCCCACGAGATTTTGCAGAATGGGGAGGACTTCCTATCAAAAAATTGTTTACTCAGTGGGGAAAACGATTGCATTTATTTTCCCCTACCTTTAAAACGGATAAAGTTGTTTATCTCATCAAAAAAGGAGGAATAAAAGGGTAAACTACGCTTAATGTACATATTTGGAAGAAAAAAGCACACACATGCGCGCACACACCCATTTACTCCCAAGAAAATGCATCCCATTTGATTGATGTTGCTCCTTTACAAGGTAAATGGATGTAGCGCGTACTTCGAGTCGGAGGTGAAACAACCCCGACAGGTTTGTCGGTGCAGCAATTCCACCTCTTACCCTGTTAAACTGCCGTGAGAAAGTTTTCACTCGGACCGAATCGCGGACCTCTTTTGTATACCCTTTTTTCACCTGCCCAAACATCGCCTCACACCTGTCACTCACTTCATAAAACTTTAAACAGTTGGCGGAGATAAATGCAACTTAGCAAGGGAGGTGAAATAGCTACTCACCTTTTTATTTTTGCAGTAGTTCTGTAGGATTTGCACCTCCTGATGGGCATGCCGACCATAGGACTTGGGTGTCCGAATGCATGTAGTTTGAATGGTGTCGGGAAGCACACACTCATTGCAAATCGCCACGCGGCAAGCGATGCAAAACAGACTGGCAGGCTCATGTGGATGTTCGGAGCACATGGAGGGTTGGCTTTGTCGCTTCTGTCGGACGATTTCAGCGCCAGTGGAAGCTGGATGGAGGCCGTGCTTCAGAAGGGGACCACGTTTGGGATGACAACGCTCACGACACTCCTCACAGTAAAAGATACTGCACTGTTCACACCAAACCGTGGCTGCAGTTCCACCCTGGGATCCACTTTCACTGATTCGTGCACCACCGATAGAGAGTGGGTCCATGTTGAGTGGGTCTGGTTCGTCACAAAGTTGACAAATTGGAACGCCCTGTCTTGTGGGATTGTCCAGCCGGAGAGGGCTTGTCACAGCCTCTTCTCCGACCAATTTAGCAAGTACACGCTCCAGAGCACGATTCCGAGGTAAATGGTTAATCCCCTTTTCATCCATGAGTGCGACTATTCGGTGACACAAAGGACAGGCGAGACCGTTTGTCAGACTTTGAATCACCTGTTGAGATACAGTGGAGGGGTGAGTGACCTGAATAAATCCAAGCAAATTGGGACAGATGATTGTTGGCAGCCGACTAGCATAAATCCCCACTCGACTCGCCATCACAACACCCGAATCGGCCTCACTAACAATACTCTGCTGGTCTGAGTCCGTCCCGCCATGACTGGCACCACTCACTGTTGAGCTACTGCCCTCCAGATTAGGCTCGTTATGAATTATTGCCTCAAAGGCGGTGGAAGGACGTTTCTGTGATGCATTTGACGCTTCATTGGCGGAGATGACGGCCTGAACAGCAGCAGACACTGTAGCATCGGAGACGGGTCGTAAGGCGTTGACAGCACAGGAGGTGCACAAGGAATGTCCACAGGGCATAAGAATAGGGCTGAGGAAGTAGCGGGAGCATGTGGGACAACGCAGTTCAGGGTCCATTTTGACCAGTCCTGTCTGCAATCGGACTGAGGAGGCGGAAGATAGGGTGGAACATCTGTTTGGGCTCATCACAGCAGGCACATTTAAAGTGTCCTTCGCTGTGGTCGCCATATTAACTGCGCATTAGTCCATGTCAGGCTACTGATGTCAATGTGCCTTTTTTATGAGGGCGAAGTGGGAAAACAATGAGTCTGCAATACACGTTGGTCTTGCGAATGGAGTTGCAGCGGGCTGTTGGGGAGTGTGGTGACAAACGTGCCTCTGTGCGTGTGTGCGTGCGTGCATGTGCGCGCGCTCTCTAGGGCCTGTCTACTTGCCCCTCGTCCGTAGGGCGACATCTGATTGGCTACAGGCGAGCGTGGGTGGAGACACATTATCCCACAAATTTGAATCCTCATATATTAGGACTAATGCTCTAATTCGTAGATTTTTTGCCTCCATTTAGCAAACGCGTTTCCTTGTTTATGTTCAAGTGACGTTGCTGTCGGTTGGGATTCTCGGAGTAGTTAAAAAAAGTAGGCAGATCAGTTGATATATCTCAGACAAGCGAGGAGATTTCAGTTTAGCTTGGATTCTATCCACTATGTGGAAAATTTTCCTTATCGTTTGAGTCAACGATAGCGGAAATACCCTCGAAGACAACAGCAGATAAACTGTTTTTCTCAAAAAGTGTTTACTTACGTAGTTTTGTTGCAGCGAGTTGCTTTGGTAAACGCATATTAGTGCCGAGTAGTATCACCTGGAGGACGCTACTGTCAACGAGTGCAGTCAAGTGAAGTTATCCTCTATTTCTAAGCCCCAAATTGGCAATTTGAGGGCTTTGGTTCACAAATAGGGGTAAAACGACCTGACCGGGGTATTTGACCGCGATCTCCCAGACATTTGGATATAACAGCTGTCAAACCGCATGTTGGTTCCTCATCCTCCTGTATGGGTAAAAGGAACTAATCTCTCCCTCGGTTTAGACAGGAAAATGTCCTGCGCTCATAAAATTCCTCCTTATTTGGTGCTCAGCACAAAAGTTGGGGAATATTCTGCCAAATGGTTGGGTTAAAAGTCACTGTTCTTCATCTTTTGCTTCAGACAAGAAAGTCGCATAAATTATTCAAAAGCTGTTGACGAGAATACCCAAAACTTGAGAGCTTAATGGTCCGATCTTTCTTTGTGATGTAATAGAGGAAATTTTCACTACCATTGAAGCTGAAATGCAGCTGACACAGCCGAGCATGTCAGAAAAGGGGGTAAATATACTTGGCAACTTTAATAAACCCCAAGTCAGTAAATTATGTTTTCAAAGTATTCACCATTTCTATAAGCGTCTTCCCGATTATTTTCGTTACAGAATGCATGTGATGGACCTAGCTTTGGGCCAAATAATAATTAATTAAGGCTAAAATATGGGGATTCGGAGGAAAAATACAGACTGTAGGGCAAACCTTTATTTATTGCTTTCACCTAAATATATTTGTCAGAATCTGGATAAGTATGTGAAAACTGACTCACTTCGCCCCTTAACCACGACAGGTTTTGGATGTGATACTCGCATTGGAGATCCAAAGTTTGCACAAATGCGACTTGTATAAATATACTGTTCTTTTTGAAGAGTAGAATCTGTCGTACTGCTAGCAAAATGCTTAAAACGGGAAGCTACTGATTGCTGCTACTGAGTATTCTACCGGCAAATAATGTAATTAATGTGCGTTAAGACCCCTTTAGTTTAAGAAATAAATGACTTCAGCTAAGTTCGTGAGGGTAATCTACAAAAATTATCATCTATATGCACAAATTTAATTCTAACTAATCCAGATTTGAAAGGAGGAGGGATATGGCGTACAAAATTATGCTTGATTCTTATCAGTAGAGGAAGAACCCTTCCCTGTGAAATTAGAAGCCAAAAATTACATCCGAGCCAATTATTTTATCAGCGCATTTATGATGTTATGTCTTTAAAAGCCTTTGTTATACTTTGATTTGATGGTGGCATAGTTGAGTAACCCCCTTCTGTCTCGTTTTATTTTTTATCTCTGACGCACATTTTAATTCACTGACCTTGACCCCTGTGCAACCTCAACTACGTTTAACGAGGGTTTGCGTTTGAAGCAGGTAGTGTGCCTCAAATGTTTCTTCTTATTGGAGGTAGGGTATTTGTCGTTTGGACTTTATGCTCATTTTCCTGATATTTAATGTAAAATGTGAGATCTGGGATCACTCTGACCTTATCATTTCCAATATTTTCTTTCTAGACATTAGTGGTAGAAGTAATTTATTGCCCACTGAATAGCTTTTTTTGCATGCCCCTGTTCTACTGCTTCGTCAAACAGTGGAAATTAACCATAAAGAGACTTTACGATCAATCTGTTGATTAAATTTTTTCATCTTGAAATAGAAGGTTTTTGTTCCAATCAAACTGGTCACTGTTCGGGAGGTTTAGGTTTTGACAAGATCTAGATTTAAACTGGCTTAAAATTCTGTATTTTAGAAAGCAGTTTATTATGAGCGAAGTGGCTTTATGACGCTTAAAGCATCAGACGTGCTGTTAACCGACTAACCATTACATTGAAGTTTACCTCAGCTTGGATTAACCAATTCTGATTGCAGTACGAACTTGCCTCGTAAAGCCACTACTTAAGCAGAACATGGAAAACCTAGTAAGTGCCATTTTTGGAGCAACTTTTTTGCTGGCACCTCAATTTACCTGAAACTTGACAGTCAAACCTCGTGACACCCGATTCCTCGTGCATCTTCGTTGAGGTCCTCCCACTCCTAGCCAACAGCGTATCCATAATTGGAATCAAAGACAAGTTGATATGCGATCTTTAAGCCGTGCAATCGTTGCCATTTTTCTGGTCCTCTACTGTTGTGGTGGTATGAATTGGCTATAGGCGTATATAGCGGAAAGCTGTTCTCATGTAGTGCCGCGTGTATTAACTTCCGTGTTTGATCAGACCAATGTCCTAATACCTTGAAGGTACCCTAGTATTGGTCTATTTGTTTTGGTGGTGGATATGGTGCCGGCCACGGGAGGTTAGTCTGTCCGGGCGCCACGTACTCATCACCGGCGGTTCCTCAGGCATTGGGCTGGCGCTGGCTGGTGAGGCGCTGCGCCGTGGCCCCACCCGCCTCACCCTTGTCGCACGCGACGTCACCCGTCTGGCGGAGGCGCGTGCCGCCCTGATCGAATCCCACGGCACCGCCTGCGACCTGCGCACCATCTCCCTTGACATTACTGCCCCCTATGAGGAGATTAGGCAGAGTCTGGTGGTCACCCACGATGGTGAGCCCAATTGGGATGTATTTATGGACTGCAGTGAAGCTCGTACTGACTGGGTTAACTTATGGGTGGTCAAGGTTTTTGCTTTTAATTGAATTTATCCGTCTAGTTTCTGGCAAAATCAAGCTTGAGTATTTTGCTCACAGGCTCCATCAAGCCAACTTGAGATGTTTTTACTTCGCAAGATCAAGAAAATTGCATGAGACCATCTTAGTAAAAGCATGTCTTATGAATATTTGATCTTGCCTACCCCTCTTTGAAACGTAATTCGGCTTTTAGAGGTCCTTGTAGTGTTCTACTGAATAAAGAACTCAACCGTAAAGTGTTCATCCTTCTTCAGTTGGCACGGTAGACGTGCTCATCAATTGTGCGGGTGCAGCTGTGGCGCAGACCTTCGAGGCGAGCCCACCGGAGGTCTTTGATCGTCTAATGCGACTGAACTACTTGGGTGCGGTGCATGTGACCAAGGCCCTTCTGCCTGCCATGCTCTCACCAGATGACGTAGAGAAGGGAGACAAGCGGGGCGTTTCACAGCGCCGAATCGTTTTTGTCTCTTCCCTCGCCAGCCTCGTGCCCATCTACGGCTTCGCTGCTTACGCCGCTGCCAAAGCTGCTATCACCACGTTCGCGGACATTTTGCAACAGGAGTTGGAGGATATGGGACCCGCTGTCACGATCATCTTTCCACCGGACACGGATACTCCTGGTCTACTGGTAAATGGGCCTTTTTAGCCCAATTTTCCCTGAAACTTGGGTTTGAAATAAGACTACAGAATTCGATTCGCTGAATTAATCATCGTTACATTCACTGCACTACTCCTTTCCCAATGCGGCACAAGCTTGCCTATGTCGCTTTCGTTAAGCATTTTGTATTAATAAACAAAGAAATCCGAGTCTGGCCGCTCCCATTTTGATCTCAGTATTGCTTCCAAACTGTCTAACATCGATTCTGAGAAAAAAAGTGACTGAAGAAAGTCAACTAACACAGCCCAGATATTTTATTTTCCTAGTGTGGTACCAGTTGAACTGATTGTGTCTTATTTTAATTCTGACTGACTTCCTATTAGTATACTGCGTCGTGCATATGTGGTGTGATTTCAGGCAGGGAAATCAGATCGTTACATACGTGATTCTGGCACACACATTGCTGACTTTCGCATCTGTTTAGGCGGAAAACGTGGGTAAGCCAGCAACTACGCGAGCAATATCGGAGGCGGGTGGACTGGAGTCACCGGCGTCGGTGGCAGCGAGCGCGATGCATGACGTGCTGTTGGGCCGTAGGCGCTCCCTCCTCGGTGCTACGGGGCGTGCGCTCTCGTGGGCCACTGCGGGCGTCAGCCGGGCTCAGCAAGACTGCCCGCTGCCTCTCCCATCTCCCTTTATTGCTGTGCTCGAGGTCTTCCTTGCGCCTCTCTTCAAGATCGCTCTCTTGGGCTTCGCCTATTGGTGCCGTGCCTGTATTCTTTGGCATGGCAGAAAAGGGAGGCGGCAGGAGCATTAAATGGTTACCATTTTCTGTTATTTTTTACTTCTATTGTCTAACTTAATAAATTATTCCTCGTAGTGAAACCCGGTCTGATGAGTATTGAAGAGATATGGTGGTTGCGTGATTGTAGTAACCAAGAAGCAAGAGATCTTAGTGTTTGAGGAGATACTATTACCTACCTACAGAAGGGCTTGGGGACTGCTGGTATGGCACTGAGGTCAGGCCATCCTGTGGGAATACAATGGCGGAGCCCCTAAGGAGTCCGTTACCAAAATCAAGCGTTAAACAACCAACTAACATACTGCATAAGTATCTCAGTCATTTCATCGGAATACAATAAAGTGGGAACAAACGAACGCTTATTTAGTAGTGGTCCTACGCGATACACTTTTCAACAGGAGAGCTGATGGCGCAGCATTGATATAAAAGCTCGGAAACCCCCGGATCTAATGGGGTCTAGCGTGCTCTCCCTGAAGCAGTGCAGTTACAGCGACCTCGGAAATTTCCCAATGGGAGGTATTTATCTATGGGCGAGGGGCAGGCAGTTTCGCACCAATTAACCTAGTATTTTGGTGTCTAATGCAGTTTCTGTTCTTACCCTAATTGTTGGGGTACTGCTGTATCCAACAATATTCTATGCACTTCCTTGTAATAGTGTAACCCATATTGATTCTTCGCATTTCATTCAAAAAGTTTAAATTGCTGATTTGCTGTCCAATAAATAAGCGGTAAACTTATACCTTGATTCCTTTGAGAATTGTGTCAGTTAAAACCATAAATTCAATGTGTGAAACTGCTACACAGTCATTGTTTTCTACACCAAAGTGACCTAGAAACCAAAATGGTGGTGGTTTCCATCACTCCCTCCCAGGGTCCTTTGCTTAAAAGGCGTGGTTGTTAGGTTTGGGTTTACGGCCATTCGGTGATTTGTGTCGATCATATCCATCGTGAATTATGTATTTACTCTTGTTGATAAAGCACAGTAAATGCTTGTGCATAAGTTATTGGTGTGTATACTAATTGCACGAGTCTTTTATCCATCTTTGCAAACGAATCATCTTCACTTCTTATAAGCTTTACTCTGACATTTTTTTTCGTTATTCTGGTCTCTTTGTATTAAAATGCTCAAACGTAGCCGCATCTTTAAACGCATGATTCAAAATTTGGACAGTTAAACTAATGAAGTATTCTAATCTGCCTTCACTTTTAGATTTAGTACAATCTGGCTTTCATCCCTGTTGTATGGAACCAGCAGCTGGAACGCCTGAGTTTATTGAAAAACTGCTAGGCAGAGAGTTTCTTGAGTAAGTTGCTTCGGTTCTCCTGAGTTGCATCAATTTTATTGTCTTTAAATTAGTAGGTTATTCCCCTCTTTTTTGAAATCTCGCTCACTTATTGCATTATTTTGAGTCACCTCGTAGGGTTTCGGAACTGGTTTTGGTCATTAATGTCAGCTGTTATATCTGTTGCTTACGTGAACATTTAATAAAAGGATTTCGTTGGGTTGTCTGTTGTGTGTAGTGGAAGATACAAAAATACCTTATGAAATTCGAAAAGTGGTCTCATTTTCTATACTTATTCCGCCCAGTCCAGAACCCTTTGTCGACTACAAACTTGGCGAGGAGGTGAATGGGTTCAATTTGGAGAATGAGGGTTTCCAAAAGCCCATTGTTATCTCGAATAAAGACGGTTTGCGTATGAAAGTTCCTCCCTCAAACTTTACCCTTCACGATGTGGTTAATCTCACTGATCCCAAAATCCCCATTGACGTCATCGATGTAGCACTTCAGTCGGATATGCGATTATCTCTGGGGGAGTTTGTGGAGCAATTTTACTCGAAGCCGCGCGACCGAATTCTCAACGTACTCAGTTTTGAGTATTCCCGGACTAAGTGAGCCTATTTACATCCATATAATCGCTCTTCAACGTGAAGGATTGCTTACTAGTTTTTGAAACGATAGTAGGCAGAGACCGGTAATCACTTTAACAGTGGTCATCCTCACGATAATAAAGTTCATCCGATCTCTGTGATGATGTTATGTCATTGCCATATCATTGCCTTGTATTCGCCAAAATCACCTGAATTCTACCTTTGACCCTCCAAACAGCGAGTTTATTCACAACCTGTGACATTACATTCGTTGTAGGTATACACACCTTGCTATCCTTTATTTGTACAGGAGATTACTGCCACGGAATTGTAACATAAGATTTATTCTACCGCGAATGTTTTTGCCAAATATTTTAGATTTGTGTTTATCTTGAGGGTACCAACACTGACCTCAGCTCATATGTTAATGTCGGCAACTGGAATAAAGGTCACCTGGAGCTTTCAGTCGTCTGTCCATAGTGCGGGTCCTTTTCCAGGCAGTCGACTAAATTATAGGAAGGTATTCCAACCGTCATCATCTGCCTTAACGTGATCCTTCCCTCCTCATTTGTACCAGATCTCTTGTGTAATAATTAGTAATCATTGCTACTAAATTCCATGATGGTGATCGAATTTGCAAACAAAAAAATGATCAGTTATCCTCTTCTGTGCTCCCTATAGGCTGGGTAGATGCACTCGGCCACCGCATGTGGTGAAGGAGTTGAGTTTGGTGGACAACTGCTGGCCAGAACCCTCGGACGAGGACGAGGAACTTAGTAGTCCTACTTCGTCTGCAAAGCCGCATGTCAAAAAGTATTGCCTCATGAGCATGGCCGGCTCCTACACTGACTTTCACATCGATTTCGGTGGCTCTTCCGTCTGGTATCACGTCCTCTGGGTACCTAGACCCTGTTTTTTGTTCCTGTAGTATGTTTTTATTTGTGGCTTGCTAAAATATATCACTTGAAACTACTTGTCGAGGTGCTTATTTTAAGTAGTCATAATTTTACAGAAATTTGATTCAAATCCAAAGCTGGCTCATTATTAGTCACCTTTTGTATTAATTTGGGAAGAGTCCACTCTTTAGGGTGAGAAAATATTCTACGTGACACCACCGCGCAGACCTTACTTGGAGGCTTATTGGAGTTGGAACGGCCTTTTCGATAACCGCCACGTTTTCTACCCGGATACACGTGGTAAGTGAGCATATTGCCCTCACTGTTCTCAGTCGTAATTTTATGTTAGAGACATTTGCCTTTATCATTACAGCCTTCTCTTACTACTTTTTTTTGATTCTCAGAACCACAAATACCTGTGGCGCGGCTTCACTTGAAAGCTGGCGAGACAGTTCTTCTCCCTTCCGGCTGGATTCATGCTGTTTACACACCGGTGGACAGCCTTGTATTTGGCGGCAATTTCCTCACTCTATTCAGCATTCCTCTTCAACTTCAGTGCGTGTATCTTAGAATGGGCTGGGTTTTTTGCCTTTTGAAGATGGATTTAATGGCGTATTTCAATTCCCAGTGTCTACCGCATGGAAGTGAGCCAAGAGACGGAGGAGCGCTTTCTTTTTCCCTGCTTTGAAAAACTTCACTGGTACGCTGCTGATGTTATTCTCGGCAGACTAACCAGTAAGCTCTCATTCTATCCTCTGCTGAAAAACAAGGCTGTTTTCTGGCTTTCTGTTATTTCTGTATTCACTAAAATGTGGATTTGTTGATGTTCCAAGTGATTCATTGAGAAGCAGGCGCGCTGCAGATTAATTCCAAGTATCCGTCCATTTTAGATTATTTGTATGCCGGTCAGGAGCCCCCGGCATATCTTCTAAAGGCCGCGCACGCTCTCGTCGCACCACTACGTCAGTGGTATGAATTAAGGAAGGGCGTAAGTGGGTCTACTAGACCTTATTAATAACTACACTCTTGCTCCTTGATTTTAACCACAGTTGTGCCACACTGAAGCTCAAAATTTAATAAATTCTCGTATTTTATTTTGCCGATTATTTTAGCTGCCAAAGGGCGAGCGAAACTATCACCTCCCCCCTAGGACCTACTTGCAATACGCCTATTCCACTCTTATAACCAGGCTGGAGGATTTGGTTCAGTCATTCCTATTGAAACCGTCCCCTGACCAAGAGAAAAGAGGCCGACGTTCTATGCGCATTACCTCCAGACAGAGATCTCCATCTGCGGACGACCAAAGTGAATCCACCGACCCACAAGTTTCTGACTCAGGCACCGTGCGGTGTGCTCACTTTCCTTCTGATGGTGGCCTAAGTGCCCTTTCACGAATTAATACTTTGCTTGTTCCACTCTTTTTTCTTTTACTAGATACGGCGCTTTGTCCTACAAGCGAGGTCGTGAAGTCGAAGACGAGGAAGAAAGCGTTATGGACGAAGTGCTTGATGCAGTACCTGAACTTCGAAGTAGTAGACTTGTTGACGACCACTGTGAGTCTGTATTTCTTCTTATTGGACGAAATTTGATTAAACTCTGGGATCTTATATCATTCCTTAAGGTGTAGTAAGGCATTTCATCGTCAAAAGTTCAAGTATTAGCGTTTAGAAGGGCCGGTGGGCCATGACACTAAGATGGTTTCCTAATCGATGGTTTCTTCAGCATCAAGTGGCGCATATATGGTTTCACTACGCCATATCCGGCACCTCTTACAGGCATTATTTTGGGAAACGTGAAGCTTTTAGTGGATTGTAACCACCCGCAAGGCAGGAATGATGATGGTGATGGTGCACCCAGTACGCATCTCTAAATATCAAGCTCCTTATAAGGTGAACTATTATTAAGGAAGGATTCATTTGAGACCTGGGCGGTGTTACGTGTTGGCCACATTCTGCGAGACGATTGTACCTTTTGTCTGAATTTATCGAAATGTCAACTTGAGAAAGATGTTACATTCTCGGCAGTATCCAGCTGGTAAGGATCGAGTTAGACTCATCAAAGTTCCTTCCAGCTTCATTCGTGGCGATTTCGCAGAACTTGAGATTGGAACGCTAGCTAGGAATTGACTTCTTTTCGGTAATCTGCAGGCTCGGCCATCTTTCATGATGTGGTGCTCAAGCGTGGTATCTAGCCAACGAAATTAGAAGTGTCTTTCATTTGGACAGACTTCGCTCCTTACCGTCACCGATTTGGTACTCTGTGTCATCCTTGAAGACTTTCTGAGGTGGAGCACCGTAGAGGTTGGGTGGGTAAGGAGTGATGACACTGCAATCAAGTCAGCCATCGTTTCATCACATCACTGTATCATCATTATGAAATAGCTGCCAAGTTATCATCTCGAGTCCCGACAATTGTTGCATCGTCACACCCTACCATAAAAAACACACGGCATTTCATAGAGGGGTGCACGCATGAATGACGTGATAGTCGAGTTCCCTTTTAATTTTATCATCCTCTGCAGACATTTTTCCCATCTCCGCCGAGTTGGAGCAGACTGGGCCTAAGGGGAGGGCGTCGAGGCGAAGGAGAAGGGCCGCCAAAATTGCTCAAAAAGCTGAGGATCCTGACCCCACATGGTGTGCTTCGACCAGTAAGTTGTCTTCATTTGATGACCTGTGTCAACTCGCTAAATTCTAATAAGGTGTTAGTGAGCCCGCGAAACGGGACGGAGCTAAATTCTCATTGGTTGTGCCCACTAAGACCTCCTTCAACCAATTGGAGTCGGAGTAGTTTTGAAATCCCGTTTCTTCTGTCGATGTTTTATTGCAGGGAGGAATTTAAAGACGCTTTCTTTATTAAATTTTTTAAATGTAATATTATCACTGCGCCATTTTGAAAGTGATGAGTAACCTCCATGAATTGGTAAAATTACCTATCCTTGGACATTTATTTTGCTGCCTATTCTCTAATTACTTCGCTTTAGTTTAAATCATTTTGGAATTCTCTTTTGGGAAATGGATAATCGACTTGTAGGTAAATCCAAAACTGAAAGTTATGTATTGAGTTCGTTGAAGGAATCAACAAAATTTAGGCCACCTTGTGTTTTGTTAGTTGTGTTTTGACTATAGACTCCATAACAACATCAGAATAGTCAAATGTGTCAAGATTTTACTGGTTTAGTCGAGGTCCCTGTGTTGTGAAATGTAGTGAAAACAATCAACAGTTATCAAGAAGTGGTATTTAGTTTAAAAATGTCGTTCTTGCTTGGCCTTTTGAAGAAAGATTATGTTACTTCATTTCGGACAAGTTAAATGACGACCATGAGATACGTCTACAACCACGGTGATTTCAGCGTTCATTTAGCTAAAGATTATTTGAGTTAGCGAAGTGTTGGTTTGCGTTTGGAACAGCATTCGATGATCACAAAAGTTTGTGCGTTTGTCGGTATATTACCGCTTCATGATTTTCAACTTGTAGGTACTTGTAAAATCCATGCAATTGTTTATATGCATTATGGGGGCATGGTTATGCGCCACCCTATCGGTATGGCACTCTTTAATGCGCTCTCCACTGGCTCTTTATAATTCTTGCTTATATGGGTGTCGGTTGATCCTGAGAGCTGTGATTCGAGCTTGTCCGCTTTAGGAAGCCTTCCCACCTCTGTCCCAGAGCTCCATAAACTAGTTTTCCCTCAAATCATTCATTTAGCCTTTGGAAAAGGTGCAGTAGGCAGTACCTGAACGCACCGCTCAGGATTATAGGTTTCAAACAGTAAATCTGTTGATGTGCCAATAGATGACGATGCGTTATATTCCGAGGGACACTATTTCTGATGATGACGATGATTCACCAGTCGCCATTAATTAAAAGTCTTGGCGACCAAAGTGGGGAGAGTAACCCTCTATAATGGTTGACCTAACTGATGATGTAGAAATTAGTTACATTTACATTATCTGGAAAGGGGAAGCCGGTGGCACACACATACATACTAAAAGTAGATGGCACCAAGCTCCAAATACCTTCAACTTGATGTTTTTCGGTCTTTCCGTGTACTTTGTAAAAACGCGCCGAGAATCCTAGTCTGGGGAATGACTGAATGCCTAGTTGACTTGTGATGACAAATGACTTTGGTGCCTTTGTATCCCAACAGTCGTTAAGCGGACAAATATATCATTGGATCATTCCCCGGCAAGAGAGAGAGGGAGGGCGGCACTTCCTCTTTCATCCCCCCACCGCTCCCTTCCTGATATTTCTTCGAGCTGCAGTTGATGATTATCATATCTTTTCGGCACTAACACTAGACGATCGTATCCCAACCGGAGTAAACAGCTCGAAAGCAGCAGTGAGATAGAAACGGGGTGGATCTTGCTACGTTGTGTGCTTTTGGGAGCAAAACACCTTACAAAGGTTGAATCGGTAAAGTTGTGTACTGTACTGGTAGAGAAGGTTTGGATCGTCGACTGCAAAGATGACTGCCTCAGCAAATGAAGTATTACGGTTTAATCGCCTTAGGCACAGGCTCTGATTGATTTGAAAACAACTTTCTTGGCAGTCGTAAGATCGACCGAGCTCACTCCGCCTTAACCTACCAAGAGGGACGTGATGTGATGCATTTTGTATTGGATATACAAGAGAGGTCCTCTCTTAGCGCTACCTTATTTGCCTTAAGGCAGGGCACTTCCCAAAAGAAGGCGCGTTGCTTCCACCCCAAGAAAGGGAATGATCTCCACCCAGACCTATCCAAGACCCTACAACGTCTCACATCCCAGAGGAGCTCACCACTCTCCGGTAGGTCGCCATTTAATTAGTTCATCGTGTTCCTCCTGTGCATCTGAGACCACGAAGCTATCGTGTTGTGTGTTACCTGGTCAGATAATTTGTTAATTCGCTTTCAATCGTCTAGCATTCCCACAATCGTGCTGCCGACGTATCCCCTCTCCAAACACCAGATAGTAGGACATCATCAGGTACACAAATTTATCTACTGAATTCATTGTCTCATTAATCTTAACCCATACAATATCTAAAACGCATAGTTTTAGCATTTACACTTTTCAATTTATATTTTTAACGAGCATCCTTGCATTTAACTTACTATATCGTATTAGACCCTGCAAATGAATGAAGTATTGACACCAAGTACGACTGATAGAATGCGTGTTTTCTCAATCCCCAATGGGTAATACCAGTCAAGACAGAATTTGATCGAAGTAGTTCGACTTGATTTGACGTCACTCGATATCGTTTGACATGATTGATATCAAGGTCTGTATATAGTTTTTCTTTTCTACCAATAGCTCTGACATCTCGTTCGTTTAAGCTCCGCTGCCCATTGAGGTTCATCACTTCACAATGTCCTCTACTAATTAAGGCGATACCTTGTAGCCATTGTCAGGTTCGAGAATCCGTCCAGGCATTCACTCCGTACATTAAAACAGGAGCCGAGTAATTCCTCCCATTGATTTTGCGCGCATGGAGGTGGCACTGATAGCGGGGCTACAGTTTAGAAGTTGCGTTATTTCTGGTGCTAAAAAACCCACAGCGGAGTTTTTATTCCACTTTAAGTGTTCAAGGTCATGCGGAGCATTGCGTTTTGCCGTCCTTTTTTAACTCGGGGAAAGCTATTTATAGGTGGGTGTGTATTCAACCCCCCTACGCATACAAAATTTAAGCAGTCTTGACAAGAATAACTGAAATGGAGACAAACGCTACTCCACATCGGATAATCAACTTTACCCCGAGGATTGTGAAGGCGGGACAACTTTATGCTCAAGTCTGCCCCCATTTCAGCTCGAAGGGGCAAGACTACGGTACGGCAGCGCCTGGCCAAGCGCCTCGGTTTGTGACCGCGTCTCCCCTCGTATCGTGCCTCCGCCGACCACTTGCTCACAGCAGACCCCTGTATATGTACAAGCCAAAACGTGTTTTTTTTTGTACTATTGCAATGTATTCACTGTTTCATAACCTATGCCTTCCTTCTCAGTCTCGCTTAAATCTGAATAGAGAATAAAGTTATAGAGGGAGGGAGGAAGGAGGGGGCCTGTCCTGCATAATTTACATTGGATGCGAGTGTACAGTCAATGCAGATGGATGAAGCGAAAGACTCGAGGGGAGGAGACGGAGGAATGGAGGTCGTCAAGAGGGGTGCTTTTTCGGTGGCAGGGGCGGAGGATTCCAGTCTGGGTTGGCACCAAGGACTGTAGCGGTGGTGGGTGAGGTGACTTGACTTCGTGGGAGACAACTGGTGCGTGAGGGTAGCTCCGGCGCGACATCTTGAAAGATAGATACTGCAAATCAGGTGATGCGGAAGGAGCCAAGATCGGGTGGACTAAGAGTGGTTGTGGTTTACTTTTCGGTGAAGAGTGCTTAGTTCGATAGTCGTGTTAACTGTTGTTAGGTGAGGGCTTGAGGGAATAATCGGTTTTGTTGATCACTTGAGAAAGAAAGCAAGCTAAGGGCACCACTGAGGACAGCACCCACTAGCACAACCGCTACCAGAATCGCAGAGGAGGATCGACCACCACACTCCAAATGCTCGATCTATGCAACTTCTGCCCCAAATTACAAAAAATCTGGTTATCCCAAGATCAGGGACAGTACATTTCTTCTTTCATGTCTTAAACTCAACCGCAACACCATTTTGAACTAGTTGTTGGAAAGATGGGGAACGCGTCACATATGGGTGGCAGTGGTGATAAACGAGTTAATGGGAGAATTTAGTTCACTCTTGAACAAGCACCCTTAACACCGGCCTTTTCAACACCCCCTACCCCGACCCCAACGATCAAGTAAAAAACTGTAAATGAGGGCGGATAGATAGGAAGTGGCTCGATTCGAGAAGGCACGCATCACTCTTACCATCGCCTTGGTCCGAGAGGGGCGGGAGGGAGGTGCGATGCATCGATGGTTTAGGTGGTGGAGGAGGTGGCGGCCGGCCTACACTGACACTGACCGACGCCTCCACTAAATTCGCCTCGCGTCTTCCGCCGATGCAACGCCATCGCTCCGCCGAAGTCGTGGTTTGAGCCGCGCCACCAATACCGCCTCGGGAATAGTAGTGCTCTTCACTGCGGTGCGGTGAGAACTCCGCGTCTGTAAGGAAAGCCCGTGAGGACACCAATCACAAAATTTATCATCAAAGCATGGTTTGATCACAATTTTCAACTCTATGATGATGAGGAGTAATATGTCAATTGTGCCACCTTTTCTATCGTCCCTTGTTCAGTCTTCATCCCAGTGGCAGAGAAGTCGGATTAACGTCAAGTACTACTGTATGTTGGTAATAAAGCAACTTCTGGAAGGAAACGTGCAGACGCCATTCACAAGATCCAGTCAAAACTAGTCAATGTTGAGGTAAGCCTAACATGACCTGAGGAAACCCTCTGGAATCAGATAAATTTACAGATTTACGAACCTACAAAGGCTACTTGCTCAAGAACAAGCTGCGGAAAGCTTCTTAGGGAGTTTGCACTATGTTTCACGATCTCCTCATTTCCCAATTCCACTTTTATCAAGTGTTCCAATTGTGGAAGTAAACAACCCAACCCAGACCACCTCTATTTCCTCCCCTCTCACCCTTATTTCCCATCTATTCATGTGATTGTCTGTTGCCAATGCCAAGAATGCGCACTAGTCATCACTTCTATCTTGGAGGTATATCAACAAGGCGCTTCTGAGAATAAGGAGGTGATTTGGACGTTACCTCACTCCTCCTCTCCGCTTTCCACTCTTCTACTCTCACTGTCGATCCGGGTGAAGTGTAAAGAGGCGCGAGTCTTTCCACGAATTAGTTATGCTTGCGTTGTGTTATCCTGTGAAAGTACTAATTTGTCCGCCTCTCCACCGACTGACTAATCGCGGCACTTTCTTAAGACGAGAGGAGGTTTTTCTCTTACACCTTCTAGTTGGGGGATGTTTTAGGGAGGATTTGTAGATGACGTGTTTACTCGTTTTCAACAAACGCATGGATACAAGAATCAGTACCCACCACAAATCACTCAGTCAGCAGACTGAAATACACAACTCGCTTCACTTTAAGTTTATTGCATGAACATCGACACCCAACGTGGACATGTTCAGATGTCCTTCTTCGGTTCGCACAAATCAGTACACAAACTATCCTTCACTTACTCTAGCCGTTAACGTAGCTGAAAGTTTGAGGCGCTCTGCAATCAGCACATTAGAGAGGAGGGTGACGCAAACATTCAACTGAGCACATGGACCGATAAGAAAAAAAATTTGCACTCCTAGGATATGCTCCGTCCTTAATAGAGCACTGGTTCTCTTTAGTGAACATTAGAATGTGCAAAGTCAGGCTACACTGTAAAGGGAGTTTGCATCCCAGAAAGAACTTCGCACACGACACATTCAGGCATGACCAACGCTACTTCCGCTTTCATCTTCAACAGTTCCAATACGAAGTACAGCAGTACAGATACTTCAACAACCTCTTCTAAAACATTTGAGGGTTTTGTTTACTTAATTCAGTCGAATGATATCAATTTCTCAACCACTAGTAGCTTGGTCTCCAAACTCGGTAACACGGACCTCACCCAAATACGCTTTTGGTCTCCAAGCCCTCTTTAAAGTTGAGTGCCCTGAGACGTAGTGAGGAATAGCTCAAATGCGACAACGTATTCTAAAGTCGGGCTGGAAGAATAGCGAGCGAGAGGACATTTTACCTTACAGTGGTTCTGATGAGTAGATTAGAATCTATTGTAACCATGAAATCAGTGGAAAATGGAGGATCAAAGTCTAAATACTCCGTTGATCTAATGTGACACCAATCGTCCTATGCATAGATGTGACGCATGGGTCGGAAAGGAAAACCATGACGTTGTATACAAGCGACGGTGGTAGCGAATACGCTAAAAGGCCAACTACGAACTCCACATGGGTCACCCACCCTGCGCATTTTCGACAGCACCAACGGCCATTTTTTCTGAGGGAAACGAAGTGCTGGCACGCGGAGGAAGGGGAGGGGCGACGGCAGCGACACCAGCCTTAAGGTAGTCTCCTCCACCAATGCTCAACTCCATCCCCTCCAACTCCACCCCGGACTCCGCATCTGCCCCGTCCTCTCGGCAGACACGAGAACCCAGCATGGGACTGGTGCGCAGCGAGGGCGGCAGCGGTGGTGGCGGGGTCGATAGTGGCAGCATGGGCTTCGGTGGCAGTGGTGGCGGGACGCCAGTCTCTATCGGCGGTGCTGGTGACACACGACTGCTCCCTTCGGCCGAGGAGGCCGAACATGATGCACTCAGCTGGTCGCGCGCTGTAGGGAAGGTAGGGGAAAAAAGCTGCTCCATCTTAAAGCGGCACATTTGCAATGCAAAGTGGAAGTAACCGCGTGAACAGAGAGGGTCTGCAAAGAGGAGCATGGCACACTCACCCGGTCGAGTAATGGAGGAGTTTTACAGTTCTGTAGTGCCACCCAGAGGAATCACAATTTCAAGTACTAACCATATTTGGGAACCCACTCCAGAAAGAGGATGATGTGGATGCTGAAGACTATCATGAAGGAAGCTGGAAACATTTTCGCTACGATGCAAATTCATTATATCCTCTTAGTCTTCGTCTTGCAGGTGATTGAAATTCACCAAAAGACTTGCAACGCCGGAGTCGGAAGATTGTATACTAAGAGTTACAAAGATAACTATAAAGTCAAACGACATTTTGCCTAGTACATCAGTGTCACAGAGCCACGATTACGCGAATCATTTGCAACAAAGCCGTTTCCAGACTCGTAGACCTTACAACATTCTCAGGGATAACTTAGGCGCCAGAAAGTGGGGCTTTCAAAAATAATGACAATGGGGAAATGGAAAGACCGATACTATACCAAAAGCATATCCCAAGACAAGAGTGTTGAAGCAATATACTGTTTAGGTGAGGAGGAGTGAGGAAATGCCGCCTTACCAGACTTGGGTCCACGACCCAAACTGCCACCACGTGCGTGACTCGGTAGCATAGCGGAGGTGGAGAAGTCGAACTTGGCGTCGGATGAGAGAGAGGTGATTGCAAGGAGCTGACGAAACTCCTTGAAGGTCGCCTTCATGTTCACATCGATCGGAGTGGCACTTAGCAAATTCCCAATGCGCACCTCCGTTGCTGTCAACTGATGATTCTAATTTCAGTTGAAAAATAAATGTCATTTAATACACACACAATTTCAATCTGACCTATTCCCAATGAGAGACAGGCTTGTCAATGTTCCCCTTATGGAAGCGAACAATCTAGCCAGAGTCACCTCCATTTCTGCCCCATTTTAACTTCCCAACTGCCTATACCATTTGACGTTGATTTGCACAATTTTCTGTTGGGAATGGCAGCAAAGGGCGATAGTCATCTGTTGCAGCCCAGAGAACTATCACTAGGGCAATACGGAGGATAAGGCATTATCTCCAACCATTCAATCATGTGTTGACTTCAAAATCCAAAATGCGTAGAGTGCATTCTGAAGGGTGGTAGTCAAAAGTCTGACTTTTCGAATGCCAATAACGAATCGAAAAATAAGGGTAGACATATCAAGCCCTCTCCATTCGAAAAGGAGTAAATGGTGATCCAAGCGAATTCGCCGAGTAGCAAATGACAATATTTAAACCTGTTTTTTTCCCATGTGAGTTAAAAGGATGGCTTGATTGAAGCAAGTACCATGGAGCCCTCCGCAGAAGGGAAACTGCGTAGATCAACGGTAGCTCCTTCTCGAGGTTGAATACACAAGGATTGCTGGTACATCAGGTCTTCGAATTCGGCCTCATCCTTTACGCCAGCCAGAGCGTGGGGATCCAGGTTTTTTAAGAAATCCTGAAAAACAGGAGCAGTAATGAAGTTCTCTAACACTGTTGTTACTGGTAGACAGCTGAACGACACCCAGCCTGACATCATTCAAAAACTCAAGATAAGTGAAAATCGGGTGCTTTTTTAACGAGATTTGCTGTAAAAATAGTCATCCAAACGAATCAGCAAAACCTGAATATAATGTTTACTACGCCAGCGAATTTCTCCTGTTGCACACATTGACTTGGTTATGCGTCACGCATACGTGACGCCTAACAAAAGCACGAATTAAATCGGCCAAAGCTCACCTGAATGACAGGGTCGGGTTGTAGATTAAAAGGTATATTCTGAAAGGAGAGATAGTGCTCCTTCAGATCGGCAATCTGGTGACACTTAGAGAAATTAATCAGCGGCTCCTCTTTACTGCCTCCAGGTAGGTAGTCGGGAAGTTTGAGTTCCAAGTGGATGAGACGCGTCTGCCCTCCTACCGCGATAAAGGGCACCGCGGGTGGGTCAATCCTATGCATGCGGTGTTGGTAGTCGTAGATGTAGTCCTCCGGTGAGGCCAACAAATCTTCCTCCAGCTTGCCCGCCGGCCGCAGCGCCTCCAACACCACGCGATGGTGCGCGCGTGACTTAGCTAGTAGCACCTAGGCGTGAGTAAAATACAATCCGCCCATAAGCAAATGAACCATCTCAACAATAATATGGTGTGGGAGAAGTTGACTCTGTTTAGCAAACATGCATAATAGAACCAACTCGTGACAGTACGGTGGGGACGATCTTGGATCAAATGGATATTACACATCTTTGTTTCTTCACCTCTATGGCAGCTCACAATGAAGGATGAAACGTTTGCCAAGTTTTGGATTGAAAGGCCTCCTTGGAGGTATAATCCGATCGACCTGGGAAAGGAGACCTCCAAGTCTCCATAATCAACGCCGTAACACGAGCGACCCATCGGTGGTATCCATTATCAAAGGCGCTAGTGGCGAAGTGCATAAGGACTATTTAAAAGATCAGTGAACGCGGAACTCTTCATCACCATGTAGAGCGAACAATACTACAAAGAAACACCATTCTGACAAACCGTTGAAGGGTGTTTGATAATATGGACCTTGAAGTCGAAGTTTCAGAGACACAATGACTTCCGAAACGCACCTCAAAAATCAAATAGTAAACTAAGTTAGTAAATTCTCCGTTCATCCCAGTTGATTGTTTAGCTACGGAGGCACCTGAGGCTTCGCCGTGGTGCCCTTGCTCGGTGGCATGGCATCGGAATTGTGGCGGTAGTACCCCTCCCCTAGGCCTTCTGTACGCTGGAGATGCAATTTATGCACTAGCACTATAACTTCTTTCGGATTCAAGAAGGACTCGGGGCGCTATATGAGCATTTTCCCGCATGAAATTGAATAGATAGTCAAACTAGCTTCAACACGTTTACTGCCAACAAGTTTCAGAGGCAAACTCGACCGCCACAGTCCACACGTCTCACTGTTCAAATCTGACACAAACATCCGCGCTACCAGAATGAACGATTCAACTGCAGACATCGTAATTCTTCTCATACCATGCGCATCCTGTATCTCTTGCATTGCGTAAAGCTTAAGCGGGCCGTCTATGACACAGTTTGATGCAGTCCGTTATTACAAAAAACACAACTTACTGCTGTCAGGTGTCACATTTCCATACATTAGGTGAGGAAACTACGATGTCACGTATATGTGACGCTGGAGGTGAGTGTGTTAAAACAAAGCTATGTGGCATCGAAAGACATTTTTAGTCACAAAACGGGAAGATATACTATTATCGTCACAGTAATGGAAATTAGGAGGCCACAGGAACCCAGTTCTTTGGTGACTAGCCGAATAATTGGGATCTAAAAATGTTGCGAAATTTACGATTTCTCGTTACAAATCAAACGGAATGTTACAAATAACCTTATTAAGAAATCACAAATAATTCAACTCGGTAGGGGGAATTAGTAGTGCAAAACACCTCTAACCCCTTAAAGTGATGTTCAATACAACGCTTTTTGAAGGAAATTAGAGATTGCCTATATCGTTTTTTCGCATTTAGTTGAGCAACAGATTATATCAATCTCAAAAGCATAGGTACGCGGTTTCAACACTCAACTCATTCCATTCGGACTACCATTCGTCCAACCCTTCCATACGGTGATTTCAGCCTGTCAAAGGAGGTGCCTTTATAGAAGCTAAAGAAATAAACCGCAAAAGCAAATAAGACTTGACAAATGTTGGACAAATCCAAATGATACATGAACGACAGCAGTCCTTCTGAGGTGTCCGCCACATTTACATAATCCTTGTAACCACAAATGTACTACACAATAAACCGCATTCTCGGCCAAATCAAGCCCGCAATATCCGGCTTTGGCACGTGGAGAAAGACAATGACGAAGGGAGGAGGATACTAGTATGTAATTTAAATATAGCGACCTCACAGAACGACAAGTGGTAAAGATAGTGATAACGGTGATAGGTAGCAAATAATAAAGGACCTAAGGCAACGCAGAATGTGGCTATAGAAGAGCACTCGCATCCGTTAGGCTCAAGTACTAAACTACTGATCCCAAAATGGCCAATTTCAGTAGTGTGGACAGAAAGCAACGGACACTGAAAAAAAGGGGTTCATCGAACCTCAACAATGCAACCCAAATTTTCACCGTATTTCAACGCAATTCATGCCAATATTTTGAACGAACCATCACAAAGCGACATACTTCAGTGCCCAGTATCAAATGAAAGGACTCACATCGAAGGTGTCCGAGAGTCGATGGACAGGTGAGCTGTGGAGGGCAGCTCTAGCTTCCTGAGTGCCTTGAAGGTTACCAAGAGCCTCAAAGAGCATCAAAAGGTCCAAGACGCGTTGCAGCGCCAAAACCCGATCCTCCATACCGCAATGCGACATTATGCTCCAGATCAACCACTTGAGAAACTGCAAGAAATGAAGGCAAATACAGGTAAATCTTCCATGAGAAATAGCAACGCATTCAAATTAGTCTTCCGGCATTTAACTAATGTTTACAGAGCCTGGAGATAAAACGATTTGTCGGTACCACTGAAATATCATAGGACACTTTGTTTCACTTTGTCATCGGTGCTGAAAGGCTGGACTGTGAGAGACTCTCAGGGATGCGAAAGGAAAACGACAGTCCATTCCCTTTCTACGGATGTGTATACACGTCACATCTCTCGAGTTATGGAAAGTTATGGGTTAGTTAGGCGTTCAGGACCAGATCTTTACGCTCCAAATGCTTGTTCACACAAATGACTGAAGCCCAGAAGGCTGTGAACGGAAGCGCCACGTCTCTGATAGGCGGACAGACTTATGCATTGCCGTCTTTAAAGCATTCCAAGTTTTCTGTAGATATTATCCCCGCATATTCCGTCTCCAATTACCACGCGATGGTCCAGCTAGATTGAGGGTAGCTGGAAGCTGCTGACCTATGACAACGTGTAGTACTGCCGAGATCGGCAGACCTTTTACCAGTTTATAATCCATAGCCCCAGCTTGAGCAGTCCCAGGACCACTGAAAAAAAAACTGGCCCCATAAAAATTACCACGATTAAAAGTGACTGCCTGAAATTAATCGGATAATATTACAATCGAGAATCTAATCTAATCCTGTCGAGAAACAAGCTAACCGATTCCACTTCATAAATATATCAATCTTAATTCCCACATGTTCGTCTGGAGGCAATGCCAAGAATGGGCGGCAATCATCACTTCCACCTTGAAGATATATCAACAAGGCAGTAACAAGGGTGGAAAGGTAATTAAGGCATTATCTCCCTCCCACCCCCTCACTCCCATTTCAAGTGAAGTGCCAAGAGGGGCTAATTTACCGACAGGTTACTTATGTCCGCGTACTAATTCCGCCTCCTTCCCACCGACTGACTAATCGCAGCTCTTTCTCAATACAAAAAGAAGGTCTTCGCCCACACCTTCCATTTGGGAGATGTTTTGAGGAGAATGTGCAGATAATGTGATTACCTGCCTAACCACCGTTGGGATGTGGAATTCATTACCCATCACAAGCCATCCAGTCATTTATTCACTCAGTCAGTCGGCAGAATGAAATATACAACTCGTTCCCATAAAAAAAAAACAATCAAAACGCATGAACAACAAATTGGGAGCATTTGAAGCTCGTTGGAATCTTTTTGCAGCGGATGTGAGTGGTACCCTTTAGCCTAGCAGCTGCGGCTACTACAAACTTGTTTTATCACCACTCGTAGTAAGCATACCTTGAAGTTGTTACTCACGTACTGATCTTCAAAGATTTCAACCAGAGGCAAAACATGACTTCGTTATTATCAACAATAAAAGGGGTCCTTCCTTCCTGGCATTATCTCCACATGATTCGCCAGTTGAATCACCTAGAATTATTAAGACATTTGATTCGTAGCGGTACGCTCAGAAATCACATCGTATCGAACATTTTCCAAAAGGTTTACAGCAAATTTGAGGAGAAAGCACCTCTCAAAGCCTTGGAACTAGAGTCACACGCCCACTAAAAGGCTCCAAATGTAGGGAAATGAAGTGAAGACCACAATAGGGTTGTTAACGCCCATTTTTGCTCCCAACAGAACACATAAACAATCGTATTTCACAAGTGCCTCCAAGTTACGGCGAGACATTGTGGAGGGTCACACCCAGAACCACACGAACTCTTTAGGTCACCTGATAGGCGTCAGTAACCTGACAACTTAAGAAACACTCAACTACAAGCAATTGAGATTCCTTTTGTGAATTTATCTCATTTTATACACTTTTTTGTTATATTTTCTTTATCACTACTTTGAACATGATTTTGAGGGTTGAACCAACACCACTTCCAAACCGTGTTCCTCACACTACCTCTTGAAAGGGAGGCCTCCTTACGTCAGCAATAATTTTAGATTGTCAGTCTTTTTGTCACATGATTTACAAATTTAAACATAAAAAACAATTGCGTAACTACTTTTCAACAAGGAAGACTAAACGTGATAGCCAGCAGGGAGGAGGCGAAACTGGAATCGCCGAATTTGTTGTTTGCAGTAAATAAACAACGATAGCAAAAGCTCAGTCCTTCCTCGTTAATCAAATAAATTGACAACAGTTTTGCACAAGGTTACGGCCAGGATGGTTGATAAGAGTTGGCATTGCCATATGAACATTACATTATACACGCACGTACCGATTTTCTCACCTGAGTGAGACGTCACAAATATGTGACACGTGTTCCTTATCGTTTTATGCTAACCTTTCGCAACAGATTTTGTTGACAGAAGATTGGTTGAGTTTGGAAACATTAAAACAAGTGTGAATATGCAGGATGATTCTAATTAGAGCACATCTTTTGTCAGCTGTGGTGGTCGGTGTTCCTCCGAGAGTCTGGCAAGTAGCATTCTCAAGTATACAAGGACTTGCCCCCAAAAAAATTGGCGTCTTGACTTTGCACATCACAAGCCCTGAAAGTGTGTCTAACAAAACAATGGTTGTGATAATGTGAGAAATGTGGAAAAGGAAATGCCTAGCCAAGTCAGAACAACTGACATTTCCCCCACACCAAAGGGGTACAAAAAAATAGCCATTTGAAATAAAAAACGTAGTGAACAATCTCCACATTCTTTGCTTATACTTTTACCTGGTGACATCGCCTCCGGGAGGTGCCAGCAGCTGACACCCCAGCCCTTTCCTACGTCGGTAACTTCGTATTCTATGCAAGTATTATGCCTTCTTTCGTCTTCAAGGCAGTCTCGGGACGCCAAACTTATTTGCACTAATCTAGTATATTTTGTATGAAACCAAGCCTGATCGTCTCAGCTACGATGATCTGGAGCTTGTAGGATCTACACAAAGTATTCACCTTGTTCGAGAAGTCCAAAGAGCGCCGCATATTGACGCCCCAATTCTTCTCGCTTCCATTGACCTCGCAGAATTCAATTCGCGAGTAGAGCTCCCACTCGTAGAGGGTCACTTGGCGAGCTAGCTCCAGAGGATGGACCTACAAAATCAGTGTTGAGTACTCAATCGTCCAGAGTGGGAAAAAACGCCCTCTAGTCGGCCTTAGGCACAAAGAGGAGGAGGAACGACCTATGGAAAGGATATGAAATGACACTTAAAGGGCTAGTCAGCTGGGACTTCTGTCCCTTCCCTCGGTAACGTGTTTAGATTATGGAATATTAAGTTGAGTTTTCCTCAATTAGTCAATTGAGAATGCCCGAAACACTCACATTGGTGATACGAACACGGTCAAAGGTGAGAGCCAATCCGAGGTCGAGTTTTTCGGGAGCGCATTGTCGAATGACCTGCACCACTTTTGTTCGATCGCCATGGAGGCAGCGTAGAATAGCCGATACATTTTCGGCCAAGGATGGCACTGCATCAATGCCACCGAGGAATTGCTCCAGTCGACGCTGCAGATCTGGGTTGTCTGCGAAATCGACCTTGAAGTAGGAGGGATTTCGCACCCACTTCTTGATGAAACTTAGGACCCTGAAGAACAAGATGCAATGTAATATCAGGCGTTTAGACTCGTCTTTTAAACCAAAATCTACCGGAAGATGAATCAATCAACGGCAAATCAAAGCCGTCAGTCTGGTAGATTTTCAATGTCGGCCGGAAATAGCGAGTCGACCGTTAAGCAATAACCACATTCAAAGAATTTACAAATATTCGCCGGAGCTCCCCGAAATTAACGACAAACAATGCAACACGATGAATGCGTTCACGATTCTTCATGCGTGATACAATCTAAGGCGGATCGTAGAACCCCATTATTTATCACCGCTGTCGACTGCGTTGAAACGGTGCAGACCTACTGCCAAAAATTGATAAAAACAAGAACAAATAATGACCTTCAGCAAGTAGGTCACAGTTGTAGTGAAAGGACATGTTGTAAACATTCAGTATGACAAATTTTAAAACAATTATGGACACATGTATTTGAGAGATTAGTGTCTGCTTCATTGTTGGTGGCCGCAACGGCGAAATGGAGCCTGAGCATACAGACTAGCAATTGTGAATAGGCTTGGCGAAGATAACGGAATATCAAAAAGTTGTCCGTACCAATGAAGATTATCTTGGGGGTCAGTTCTGAAGAGAGCAAACCCTAATTGTGGCGGAGTAGTGCAAGTGGGACCCCCAAAGGAATTGAAAGTTGAGAGACTACAGGATCATCAGCTGGTCGAAAGGTAAGAAGTATTTAAAATACCTGTACTGAATGCGTCGTTTGTAGGCAGAATTGAAGCGCAGCTCCATGCAAGATACAAGAGATGCAATATCGGAGAAGGATCTCGCGTTGTCGTCGATACCAGAACCACTCGTGTTGCTGCTGCTGTTGCTGGCCAACGATGCACGAAACTCGCGCTCAAAGTCCGGTTGGGGCACCTTGAATCGCTCAATCAGCAATTCCACCAACTCGGAAGCTGTTAAATACCGTCGATAAGTCTACAAATACAATTTCAACCATTAGCTTCCACCCAGTTAAGATGTTCCGAGTTACTGTGGAAGCCTACTTGTAGAAACGTGCGAATAGTCCTACTATCGAAGCACGTGTGTGAGGTGATTCGTTCAATCAATTTGTTGATGGTTGCAGCTCGGATCACGGCGATCTCCGCACTGCTGTCTGTTCTCGGCGGTTCAAAGAGGATGTTGTTCGAGGCATCGGGTGTTGAGAAGCTGTTGTGCAAAGAGAAACAAGGCCCTTTCATCTCTACCCATACACGTGAGCGCGTAAAAGCGTCTCAGGAGCTCACCAATACCGGTCTGGATCGGGAAGAATCAAGGGGATTTCTTGTTTCGGCAGCTCACGGAGGTAGCGTTGGAAGATGCTATAAACGGTGCAGAGGGTTTAGGTAACAGTCAGCAGGAGTGTGCATTACTCTCACCTTTTCCGCTGAATTCCAATGAGTGTGGCAAGCCAATCGGCTTTCTCCTGGGGAGTTTTGAGGCTGAAGACAATGCGTTTAGCGGGAGCGGAGGAATTGGCGATGGTCTCGCCGATGTAGGCACCGGTGGAGGTAGCGGCAGGGGCGTCGTCAAAGAGGGTGTTGAGGTCGGTGGAGGAACCGGAGAGTCGATGAGCAGGTGGCTGAGCGAGAGCAGCGAGACTGACGGCGCTGCCCTGTTTGGGTAACGAGAGGGTAGAGAAGGGTGGATGTTCCGGTTGCCTCTTCGATTGCTCCGATTTCATGCTTTGGTGGTGACGCGACACTACTATCACATCGCGCCAGCACTCCAGTTCAAACAGAAAGGCCGCTTCTGTACCGGTGAAGATAATGCTGTCTTAGCTGGACAATGTATGACCAAGATAGCTGGAAAATACGTGACGAAGTAGTGTAACACTGTTGAAAGGA
Source organism: Echinococcus granulosus (assembly GCF_000524195.1). Lineage (NCBI taxonomy): Eukaryota > Metazoa > Platyhelminthes > Cestoda > Cyclophyllidea > Taeniidae > Echinococcus > Echinococcus granulosus. Next base: position 248,870 of record NW_020170423.1, on the reverse strand, counting down.
TACTTGTTTTGATGATCGGTTTAATTAAGCAGGTCTCGTAATCTGTTGCAATTCGGTCATCGTATTGTTTGCATGACTTTCTGATCACTGCTAACTCTAGACGTTAAATCCGTGGCGAAGACCATGCCTCAATGAGATAGTCTAGGAGACCGCGTTGGGGAGATTTAATCTAGTACGTAGCAGTTTTAATCCTTACCACCACTCTCGGGATTGATCTGCATCCCTAGGTCGATGAGGTGGAAATGAGCCAAATGGACACCCTTTTTGAGGACCAGACCACTGCCGGAGGCAGCTGAGTTGGACGAGGAAGGATTGGTCAGGGCTGCGGCTGCTGCCATAGCGACGTTGGTAAGGGTGTTGCAACCTACCCGACGCTGCTGTCCAGAACGTTTTAGGAGGAGGAGGCAATCGGTGAAGAGGTAGGCCACACGATCGGAGAGACTAGTCTTGGCTGGATTCTGCCGCACTTGAACGACGCCAGCTGAGAGAGAGAGAGAGGAAACGTTCAACTCAGTTCCAATTATGTTGTGGTATGCGGTAGCAGAGCCTACTACGCAGCATTAAGTGGCTTAAACAATTAGAGTGATCTCGGAGATGAATCACTAGACGATGATAAACTAAAACCAGAAATTCTCAGCTTTTCACTATAACAGCAAGTCACATGCCGCAATTAGCAAGTTAAAATCGGACAGATACCGTGAAAGAGTAAGCCGATCGGTTCCACCCACCCACGCGCATACCATAATAGTAGATGACAACGAGTTTCAAATACTTGATAAAAGTAAGCTGTCCAGTTTAAGTTGTTTTCCAACGAGCCGACTGAATGGCTAAACTGTGAGGATAAGGGCCCTTTATGCTTTCCAATTCCAGTATTTGTTAGAGGCAACGAGCATATCATTGGTTATCCCCAGCCAATCCATCCATTACCCACCACATGCTTCCAAGGCAAACACCGCTTCATCCCTGGGAGATTATGCTTGCCTTGGGTGTGTGTGTTTATGCGTATGGTGCACCGTAGATGCAATTGTTCACACATGAATTGGCCAATTTGTGAAGATCCCATAACAGTTACAACAGGGACCCACCTACCTAAAGCAGCTCAAATAGGAAGAAGATCAAGAAGAAGACAAAGATAAACCTCTTGCCCTGTGGCGCAGAAAAAACCAACCTGAAGAGATATGTGATTTAATCAGGATCGAATAGAAGAGCAAAGGTAGATACAGCTGCGTCCCTAACCTCGTCATCACATGCCAAATCAAGTAGGGAAGTGACTCGGATCAGGTGCCCTAATACCTTTAAAACTTTGACATGAAAATATCAGGCTGGCTGAACTATCCTAGAACAGCCTCTTTCACATCGTCATCAATGCTCCGAGGAAATCCATGTTAGTACCCAACATGCTAATAATTGTGAATGAGTGAATCCACCATTCCAACACGAAAGTTCGTTTTTTTATACAATTGTACGGCGACATTCATTCCACATTCACAAGAATGACCGCTATGTTGTGCCTTGGAGCGGACCCTCCACGGATGGGATCGTCTCTTTGAAACGTTCAAAGCATCCAAATATTCCATTTATCAGCGGTTGAATGTTTCATCACAGTACGTCAATATGCTTAGATTCCCATGGTGACGAAAACCCACGAATTTTGCGTCCTCGTTCAAAAGGAGGTTCTACCAGGACACACTGTCCCACGCATGCATTCTACCGCTGTTGTCCACCGCCTTAATGAAGTGTGCATGGACTGGTCTGGCCCTCGGCATGTAAACAGGCTACCGGTACTCGAAGTAGGGCAAATTTGCCACCTAAAAACCACTTGTGGCACTGCAACAGTAGCATCCCTCTTTGTGCCTACCGATAAAGTCAGGTACTGATTTAACTTGAAATCTTCCCACACTACAAGACATGGTTCTGTAGACTTGGGCTAAGACAGCTTGTTGTCTAAATCACTAGAAGGTTAAGTGAATGCAGCAACATTTCGCCTACACATGATGTAGTCGTTAACAGAGAGTCGGCAGTGCGCTATGTCGCAGTTATTGCTGCTGGCGTTCTTCGCGGCAGCGATGACCTCGGCCAGACGAACGTGAGCTTCCGCAGGGAGGAGGAAAGCGGGTTTGGTGGAGAGGGGTGTCTCGAGGAGGAGGCTCAGTCGTGGCAGGTGGGTGTGGATCCAAGCCGTGGTCTCGGTGGCGTGAGCCAGCTCCTGCGCCACCGACCTGCGTGTCTTGTAGAGCATCGAAGCGGTATCGCGCAGGATAGCCTGCTCCTGGGCATCCTGATGTGGGAAGGTACACAACTCCTGTTGGAGAGGGGAAGGAAGCAGAGTTATAAAAGAGCTCCTCCTCAACACCAATGAAGTTTCCAAGCTTCCATCCCTAAAATACTCGGTTTAGCTTTGTACCTCGGGAAAAGTAGAAAAACTGACGAGGACTGTCGGCCAGATGTAATCGAACGTTGAAAAAAAAGTTACACATCTCCATTAAAACACGGTTTTGAGTGTTTAGAAGGCCTGTATTTGTGATGCCAAATTTTTCACGATAAAACTATTTTCAGCAGTGATGAGATGCTTGACCCTCCAACCTATGGAGAGGAGGTTTAGTAATTTGACTACTACCGATTGTCTGGACCAACCGAGCTCATGAATGCAACACCAGCTTTGGGGAGGGTTGTCAGTTAAACATGAATTAGCTTCAAACAAGAGAAGTAACAAACCTTTGAAGAACGCATTTCTACACTTTCAGAGATCTTGCATTCGAAGCGTCAATTACTTCATAGAGGAATCTCAAATCTCAGTAGTAGTGAGAATTTTCGTTACTTCAACCTATCTTAAAAGTCGAGTCAATGGCTCCGATTTTCCCACCTGAATCTGCACGTCACAAATGTGTCACATCCAACTAGGTAAAAATGAATTGAGGTCCTGCCTCCGAGGATTGTCCATTAACAACTTAACCCAAGCGTGAGATATCAGTTATGGCCTATTTGGGGCAAATACCGACTAAACACTGTCGGTTGTCAAAATGTAGCACATTAACTTGGAGTATTTCGACATTATTGAGGCAGACTAGAAAACCCGTTTAAAATCGCAACGACAGCTTCCAATGACAGCGGTCATTAATAAAAGCAAAAGTTCGAACAAAACAAAAAAAAAAAAATAAAACATTTGCCTTTATTAATTAAGAAAGCGTACTGAGAATCAACCGTTTGCAACTTGTATTTCCTTTCAATCACACACTTTACAGCTTTTTCTGTGGCATTTTTGATGGCGCCGGAAAGCTGGAAAACCGTCACAGCATATCGGGTGACCAAAAAGCCGGACGGACTAATGCCTTTGTGCCTCCTTCATACATTTCTCCTTGCTGCTAAGAATTGGAAGTTAATAAAATCGACTTCTGCTATCAATGTCAAAAGTCAAAGTGTTAGATCAGAGGATGCCCTCAAGAACGGCGAGTAAAGAGCCATTTGGCAGCAGACTACGAGGTGACAAGGCGCATCCCCTTACCATTAATATATTTCTTTCCATTTTTCAGCTAAAACAATTCCCACAGGATTGGAGGTTCCCACTGCCAAACATATGCTAAATAAAGCACGGTATTGATAGGTGAATGTGCTTCCTGAAATTCCAAGTTGTGGTAGGACAAAAAACATACACTTGGATTACATGGTACCGGAGGAAAATAATGTATGCCATGTGATCCGGAGCGACTGCCTTCTGTCCACTTCATGCTCCCGTATAATCATTATCTCAGATTATTAAAGCCAGCTTCAAAAAGCCTCGATCGGAACTCCATTCAACTTGGCATGACGTGAGTCTTCACTACCACAGATCAAAACAAAAGCGCGGATAACAGCACTAAAAAAAGTAATTCAGATTACTGGACTGGCAACACAATACAATAGCGGAAAGCTAATAATACAATCATTCTACCACTTTTCTATTCGTATGCTGACTACTCTGAAAGTCACTGTACAAAACAGTATGAAATGTCTATTACCGGCATTTTGGGAAGTCGGAATGAATTCGCGATGCAGAAAATGGCAAAAGCAGTGACACAGGGATTACTACGAAACGTCAACGAAAATCATACCAGAGAGCCACTTGACTATGCCATCCTCCTCATTACCTAATGGGGAAGTCCTTACGCCCAAAGAAGTATGCTTTGAAGACCAGCGGCAGAGGGAGGAGAAGGAGCTTAATCCAAGTGACTGGGATGGATCTTAGCGTCATAATTTAACTACTTGCCCGTCTAAAATCGCTTCCGTTACACTTTGACCAAATTAGGGATTCCATACAATCTGGGTGCAGAACGAGGTAATAACGTGCAATAAAGAGATGCGGTTTATTGCATTTATAGCTTTGGAACTAGTACAGAGGGCAAAAAGGTTCAGCATTTCCCATATAGAACACAATTTGTTTGTATTTAACACCGGACAAAATATCCTGACCTCTGACACGCATTTGGTCTGTTGGGAACAAATCCAGTACTTTCATAATCCAAGTCTAGTAGAAAGGCACATCGAGTTATGCTTCCTCACGATTTGACCATAGTGTCTCCGAAACAAAGCAACAGTCTGGATCCAGACACAGAAAGCAATTATCGGGCTCTTAAATGCGATGTCTCCTAAAAAATTGCTCCCATCGGCATGAGAATTTTCAAAACTCGTGGCTCCTCAGCTCTTTCAAATGGAGCTGCATTGGCTAGTACCACGTAGACATCTTGGAGAGTTGCCTAAAGGAGTGTTAATAAGTGACACTAAGGACGTTACGGTTGATACTAACAGACTGTAAAAAGCGGATTCAGTTGGTTTACAAGCCACATAGAGGCAACAATTAAGATTGACGGCCACTTTGGTGAATGATTTACTGGAGTCTATGTGGGTGTTCCTGTATCCATTTCTGTAATGAGGCATCATTTCAATATTCGCGGATAGAGGGAGAATCGCCAGTATAAGGAAACCTCGTACATGCAAATCAAAAGTTGTTTGTTCACTAAAAAGTGTAGTAAAGCTATCTACGCTAGCTAACCTCGGTAAAATCGAAGGTTAGCAATCGAAAAGACGAAATTCAAACATCTACAACTTGAATTAGAGTTAAAAAACAGCGTTGATGGCCGTCTCCACAATTCTTTGCGAAACGTCATCACATAGAAATGTCAAATTCTGCTCCCTAGTCGAGTTCCAATCAAGAATAAACCTGATCTCATCGCATTGTAGCAAAAAAGGTATCGTTCCTCTATAAACTCAACAGATAAAGTATATAATGTACCAGCATGAGTAGTTGCCACGCAAGGAGATGCATGAACGCATTAAAATCGCTGCTTTATTGTTGAATCTCAGTCTACAACACTAAATTTAGCCAAATGCCCTTAAAGGTAGTCAAACACCACGGTTATCTTCACCATTTTTGATGACATTCTGTCTCAGATAAGCCTAGTGGTAGTGAAAGGGAACAAATAACTCTTAACTGTACTTAACGTCCATCTAAAAGCGAATCTGATGTCCGCTTTCCCTTAGCAAAGCGTGCCAGAGAAAGACGCTCACATCGAGTAGGTCCGCCAGATAAAGAATCTGGTAGACCGGCATGAGTAGCAGCCGAGGGAGGAGGTATCTAAACGCGATAACCATTTGACTACAAGTGCGCGAACCACCGCCATGGATGGGACCACCACTCGCGCCTGGTGCGACGATGAGTCGGGGCACTGCTGGGGCGCCTGGCGGTGATCGCTCCCCGGAGCTGGAGGATGAGGTGGGTAGGGTAGGCGATTTGGGCGTTGAGAGGCGACGGAACACTGAGTGAGAGAACAGACCACCGCCACCTCCACTGCTGCCATTGGCGGAGAGGTGATGACTCGTTGGCATGGCAGCTGACTCGGGCACTGTTGCGGTGCACAGCGGACAGGTGTGGGGATCAGCAAAGCGCACTTCCAGGTCAGGCATATGGCGAAGGGAGACCTAATGGTGGGAAAAGACGAAATAAATTCAGCTAACCCAGGTTTCAAACTGACGATAGAGTTAGTAACTCTAAGTGAAAGTCAGTTTATTTAAACGCACTGACGCGCCAACTAACAGAGAGGAAAAACTTTTGCCGAACATAGACAGTCTAAACACAGATCTTGAGATTGTTCCACTGTCAACCTTCATCGAATCCTTCGGGGCTTAAACACGAAAAGAGCTCCTCATCTTGACTGGGCATGCTACGTTCGTGGTAAAATTAGAAAGTAGACATTCTCAGTGATCGCCCAACGGTAATCATGGCAAAGCCGTTGAATAAGTCTATCAGAAGAAAAGCATTTACATTCGAAAACAACATGTAAAAGTCAAGCTTCCTGTGGAACTCAATACGACCTTATCCTTTCCAAGCCAGTATGAGGTTGTAGCCAAGACCACAAGCCAAGCACACCTAATTCTCATTATCGGTGCCAGTTTTTGGACTCAGGGCCAAAGACAGACGCGTCATGCCTTTACAAGGTCTCAGAGCCAATGTGAGTCAGCGTTTGGGGTGCGATCATGATACCTTAACCCCCTTTACTGATACCCCTTGCACTGTTACCAAGGCTTACTAAGACCGTCAAGATCGCCAAAACACAGATCTCTTGCAAAATATATAACCCTTTAAGTTGCAGGCAATAGAGGTGGTGGTTTGATTGTGTCATTCGAGTGGGAATATTCACTTCTATCATCAAATAAGTGACGCACTGTGTGCTCAGACCAGTCGGAATTGGGACTCCGGTTACTCGCAATGAGACATCCCAAGGGGATTTGAAACATGCAGCCCACCGGACCACTTTAGAAAACTCCCGAGAGGAATACGTGAAAGAAAACCAGTTTCACCAAACAGGGTACATGAAGCGGATTGCATCAAAGGTAGTCTGAAGACGAGAAAGATGGCGCATACCTGCCTGTAGATGGTGTTTATCATCCGTCGGTGGCTTTTGCGAAGGGTAAAGAAGATTTTGGGACACTCCGAGAGCACCGAGAGCCACTGATGACAGTCGTTGGTGAAGAGAGTCTCTGCGTAGTAGGCGAAGCCCTGATACAGATCCGCCTCTGCTGGCTCCTTCAATTAGCAAAAATGAGGAGGCGTCTCAACAATTCGTGACACCTTATACGCTGTTATTCGCCTAATTCATCAGATGGCAAGTTTGTGGAGTTTTTGATATACCTCACTGCAAGGTGTCTATCAGCGTGTCAGTCTATTGGTATGGCACTCTCCACTGCGCTCCCTATCACTTTTGTTGATGAATGCAGTGGATGTGAGGTGATCCAAGCTTCCCTGCTCACCAATCCACCTTCAACTTGGTTCCAAACAGACAAACCAGGTTTTCTTCAAGTTATCTGTGGTATATACTAGCAGAACATACCGCCCGGAATGAAGTGGTTTAAACGACCGCAGTGATTTTGGTGATGAGTCACCTAATAATGATGCAACCAATTCCGAAGGACCCTCTGCTCTTGATGTCAGTGAAGAATCACGTGTTACAATTCCAGATTGATGTGTCGAGACCATTCAGTAATCCCCAACATGGGTGATGATAAAGCAGTACAGTACCACTTACACCAAGCGGGTGGAAACAGTAGATCAGTTGGAGGGAAGTCCGATTTTTACAAAGAAATATAGGGCCTCATATCTCATACTGTCGCAAACCTTACCCGTGGAAAGAGTTTATAAAAGCCATAGTATGGGAGGGAGGTTATGCCTCATTCTCATCCTCACCCTCCGCGCTCCCTTGATGATAGTTCTCTAAGTTACAGGTGACGATTGCTACCCCTTCTGGGCACAACCCCAAGTAGCCAGTGGACGGTTAGAAAACGCGACTGAGAAGTAGCTAGAGATTATTAAAACCAAGTTTTTCACGTCTAGAGATAAAATACTCGAGAAACATGGGAATTACAAGCTAGAGTCACATTGGGAAAAGATCAAAATATAAGCCTTAATGGAGAGCATTCCAAAAACCGATAACCCTCCTTTGCTGTCCTTTAAAAAAAGGCATCCGACAACAGGCAATGTGGATAACGTTTTAGCTTACTTTGGAGTTCTTTAGAGCCAGTGTACGCGTACAGGCTAAGACATTGCTGGCGTTCCTCAGTAATTCTGAACTAGAAATGGTGTTGTAGAGCGGTACTTTTACATTCCCAACCACCGAATAGAGTGATCCTCCGTACAACGAGGCGTAGCCTTACTAGCCACCCAGTTTCAAAGGGAAGGTGGACTTTGCAGCACAGAGTGGGAGTGAATAACTTTACAGAAGTTCGCCTTGGGTCTGCCTAAAGCACTAAGAAATGCAACATCCCGAGAGGAGGATGTATCACACTGGTTTTAAAAAGCTGTCAAAAAAGAGAAACTTAAGTCCGTGCCGTAAGTCATTACTTTCTCGTTCAACGTTCTGTACCAATGAAAAGGGAACCTTTGTCCGATTTTATGAACAATAATGGGTAACTCAGTTAAGCATATCTTCTGGAAAACGAAATCTAACCTGCTGAATAATTCATTTCTAGCAATCCCATTAGCAAGGGAAAAGAGAACCCTTCTGACGCTCATCCTGTCCGCACAGCACGGAAAAGTCCGCTAACATTACACACTTCAACTCACCGGTCACGTGACTTATTCCAACAAAGCTGAGCTAGCTACCCCCAGACAGGTGACCAGTATACTCGCTTGTTTAAACGCCACGCCCTCGTCTGCAAAAGGTCTAGTTTATAGTTTTAGGCGTCGGCAATTCAGCAACATCCCATGACAGAAGTCATAGTGGACCATAATGGGGATTTTCGGCCTCACAAGGAAGTACTTCTATAATTTGCCCTATGCCGGAATCAATTACGGTGATTTACATTCACAGGAAGTATGGAAACACGCAAAATCGTCAAGTGAAAGTGCTCCTAAACATGGCTCTAAAGGCCTCAGACCCATGACATCTAATGGCCTAGCTTGACAGTGCTTTAAAGAGAGTCATAAACAGATCAATCTGCGTGAAACAGGGAAAAAAGCTGACATTTTAAATGAGGTATCGTTAGACTAAGTATACTGTTCGATACTCTTGCGCTTCAATCTGGGGAAAGTAGTTGAGAGAATGAGCAGAAATGTCAAACACAATGTCATTGCCAATAGCGAGGTGTCGCCACATCAACTATACATCTTTGTACCTCAGCGCCTCAAACGGTGGACGGAGGTAAACCAACCTGAGCACAATAGTCAAGAGGGTGAGTATTTAATGGCGAACAATCAAATCAGAAACGAGACAGTGTTAGATTAAATATGGGTTTTTGTGCTTCAGTATCTCAAAGAAGGGCCGAATGAGAAGACCGGAGAATTTCAAGATTTTATCAAAATGAGCGAAAATTTTAAATCCGGAACACCTAGCAAATAACGAGGCAGTGCCAGACTATTCACATGTCAAAGGGAGGAAGGAATGGGAGGAGGGTGACGAACCTGTAAACAGTAGTTGAGGAGATGTGCAGTGCTGTCAAATATGTCATCAGAGACCTCGGCCAGGATGGTGAGATCGCCCACAAGACTCTTGGCCATCTTCAAAACAGCAAGTGCAGCGGTAGCGGCTCGGCCAAGATCGGTGCTGGCAGCAGCTGGGGAGGTGGAGGCGGACTCGCTACTGAGAGCGTTGAGAATGCCCGAGAGGGGTTCAAGGAAGATGCGTGTGACAAGGCTGAGCGACCAGTTGGAGGTCTTGAGAAAGGTCTGAAGGTCGCGCAGACAGCCCTCATAAGTGTCAGTGTTGCGTCGCACTAGCGGTACCTTACCACCCAACACCTCCACAGGCGATGTACCCAACAGACTGATGATATGCTGTCAATGGAGTGAAGCCAAAAGGTGTACACAGAACACGCATTTTTCAGCAAGTCAATGTACTTCTCTTAGCAAGCAAACCACAAACGATGTCTTTATGGCTCAAATCACCTCCACCACCAAATCCTGTGGCAACGTGCATTGATTTGGGCAAGCATCTAGTAACGAATGCTCAAACCAGTACTTAAAAGATTATTTTGTCAATTATTTTAGACATATTGCATATCGCCTTAATCTAATCAAAAAACCTGAACTTGACAATAAATACATCTGAAAGGAGAATGTTTACTCCCACGTATCAAATAAGTTTAAACGGGGTCAGACGACACCTACAATGACCCAGTAATAAAAAATGAATTAAACTGAACTATGCTAATTAGTAAGTAAGTTCTGCTTCTACCATAAAAATCCTGGAAGCTTACAAACATAATAATCCTGGCAATACAACTGGCACACTGACGAAATACGTCTTGTAAATTTGTCAATGATGGCGATTTCCATTCCCGTATCATTACCGAGATTGGTCAGTTTAAGGCAAAGTGTACGTGAAGGTTGCTAATTTTTACCCACAAAAAGAGTATGAAATCATCAAAGTGCATTAAGTAGAAACACAACGCCAAAAAATACGCATAAATTAAGGAGTTAGGAACCTGGATATCCGTCGAAGTGATGGCGCATTCAGAGAGTACTCCCAGCTCGGAACGATAGTTGAGAGCGGTCTAAGCGAGAGAATGTATATGAACCTGCCTGAAACTCACCTGTACAATGCTGCTGAGTATGTGTTCCAATATTTGAACAAACAGGTAGGTTGTACTCGTATCCACACGACCATCAATGACCCGCATATTGTTCATAATCTTTTCAGCCACTGGCAAAACAGACAGCTTTTTTCCACGCTTCTCCGCAAGCACTCTGTATTCATCCAATTGCTTATCGTCTAAAAGATAAATATTACTTTAGGTGAATATTGCACTGCTTAAAAACAAATAGTTCAATCCAAACTCTCAATAAAACCAGCTACTAACATTGTGGAGAAGACCATTAACACGCTCTCCAGTAAAGACAAATCAACCATTACACCCGGACATTTTGCCACTTTTTTGTGCAAAAATAGATGCCATTAACCAACTTGACCATTGAAAATTTATTCTCAGGCTATGAACATTCTACGCCTATTTTATTGTTTTAGGTCCTGTTATTCCGTTTGCGACATGAGTCGAAGCAATCAGCTATCGTAAACAGATAGAGTACGTGCTAAATACTATAACATGCGATTCAGTTTAAAAAAATCTGCGTGGCACATATGCGCGGCTCTAGTGGCGACAGTATTGAGGAATATAATCACTCAACAAAATAATAGGGAAATGAAGCATAGGTCAACTGCTGCTTAGTAGATTATGGGTTGCATTTAACTAAGAAGCTACTCAGGAACAGCAGAAGTTGTGTTTGCAGAAAAAAAAGTAGATCAAAAACCTAGGTTTGTAGCTGGTAAGATAATAAGAGGAATAAAGAAAAATGTGTACCGGGCCTGAGTTTTAACGGAAGACCAGCTACAACACGCGTGCACAATTCCGTGACAGTCAGAGGGATGGATGGTGTGGAGAGGCATCGAACGTAGTCGAAAACATTTTCCACAATGCAAGCCTTCGCAAAGGGCTCGAAGCGAACAGATTGTGTAATTGTAAGAAGCCCAATGACCGAATCGCAGGCGATCTCCAGCAAATTCGGGTGAAAGATTCGACTGACAGTGGCAGCCGATTGAAGGGAGGTGGAGAGAGCAGGATTCACGCAGGCGTAGTGGCATGTGGACAATTTAGTAGCCATCACCTACATTCTAAAATGCAAGCACCAAGGACTTTTCAAAAGGCCTGTCTACAGTTTTATTTCGCTTAAAACGCAGTTGATTGTGGGTGTCTCCCTTCTCTTTATTACCATGCTGACAAATTAGTTCTACAACGCGAAAATTCTTTAGTTTAATGACGAACTCAGGGGTACAAAATGCGCAATACGAGTACTAAATACCAGAAAACACAGTTGCATGATTTCCAAGCGCTTTAGTATGCTGATCCAAAAAGAATCTACAAACCTTAAATATACCACCAATATAAAACTGCCCAAGATTACCAAAGTCGAGTTGTTGTAATTTAGATACATATTGTAAAAAAGGCTCCCTAAATGAAAATAGAATTCTTCACAATACAAAGATTCCGACAGCTAAAGACAACCCCAGGAGAAGAGCACCGAAAGGCATATATTAAAACCAATAAAAAACTTCAAAAGCCCACATGTTTTATTAATTATGCTCAGAAGTATGTTAAAGTCTGCATAAGAACTGGGCAAAAACTAACATTGCGAGCCCACACTGAGGAGTCACACAAAGGACCTTTCCTGCACATCATCAACAACATTACTTTGGGGATGATGATTGTTTTATTTATTTGATAGCTAAAAAAACAAATTGAGGTTATAAACAGTCAAAAAAACTCTTAATTTAAATTTAACCTGTTTTAATAGATTAGTTAAGCGGCTAATTTGTCAAGGCCTAGTAGTTGCCATTCCCATTGGGGTCACCATTAGATACGGTGGTCATGGTACTTTGTTTCTCCGAATATTAAAAATGAATTAGATTGACACATGCTGTAAGTTTTTAAATAGAATGAACAAAAGTGGTGATGCCAAGTACGAATTAGGAACGTCTCCCGGTACCACATGCATTTTACAGGAAAGACATTTGTATAGTTTTATTGCATGTGCTACGAAATGCAATATGCTCGAACCTGAACTTGTTTTGTGAAGTTGGAATAGCCCACATGACGGGAACCAAATTATCTTGTGTCCAAATGGTCTTGGTATTACAGCGGTAGAGTAAGACAGGAGTTAAGAAATCAGACATGGTGGGTGTCACTGCATGCACTTCGGTTTAACCAGAAGTCGGATATTTTGTGGCTTTCCCACCGTTCTACCTCGAATCGCTCTAGAATCCCCAAACTGCTCCAGTTCGTCTGCAGTCCTGTCTCCAGCAACAGCATTGGGTGTAGCGCCTCGAGACTTCCTTGAGGACGAAAGAATATATATATTTGACATGTTGAAGGTGTTTGGACTACTGGCATGACTCGAAGGCCAGCTCATCTGGCATGGTACAATGGTTAAGTCAAGGGTGGCCCTACACCGAAACCATGACTTAAACAGCCATCGTATTAAAGTGGGAACTAAAGTAGACTACAGAATACCATAAATGGTGTCAGAAGTAGGAGGATTGAAAGTAGAGCACTTATTTACATTTTAATCAATGTGTTTTCAGTGGACAAAAGAGCCGTCTAAGTCCAGAATTTAATGCGTCCGTATGTCCATATTTCTGAGAATATATCCTATCAGTTGGCTGAGGTAGTTCCTCCAGAATCAGGTTTTGGTTTAGGTAATGCCAAGCATATTTCCCTTGGGAACGGTACTCCTTCTGGAGTGGTTCTGAATGTGAAGTGAATAGCGTTGCGATACTATATAATGAATTGGTCTACACCACATTCTCGTTAGGCAAAAAATTGAACGGCTTCGCAGATTCGATTGCACTCTCCATAGCATAACTAAAGTTTACAGTCTGACCATTGGATTTCGGATGTCTAGATGTTGTCAGAAGATGTCACCAAGTTCCGACCTTCTGCATAATAAAATGCGTTCCAGTAACAGTCACAAATGGACATGTAACTACTTAGCTGGGTTTTTCGGGCTATTTTTGGGAGGAAATTTATCCTTGGCAAGGAAGTGAGGTAAATTTCTAAGTAGCATACAAGTAAAGAACAATTAACTTCCTGTATCCGTTCAGGAACGGACCACGGTAGTCAGCAAGCATGTGTTGTCATCGACCAAGTCCTTGTGCAATGAATGTGCGCGAATTCTGGAAGTCTTCTAAGTGTCACGATTAGGGTCTGATCACCAGCATACAAAGCAGTCGAAAAAATGCAAGTATTTTAAGACTGTTGATCTCAATGTTACAAAAAAACAACAACCAAAACTTCAAGACGGGGTGATCCATCAAGTGTAACTAGGGTTTTCTCACAACATTTTCAGAATTCTGTAAACCTTTTTTGTGCATCCCGCCACCACCACTTTTGCAGTAGGTTAATACAACCTTGTTACGAGCTTGATTATCTTCAGAACTCACTACTTACTTGGCAAGTGAGCAGTCCGCGGTACGTGCCTCTTCAGCACTAGAACGTTGAGATAGGCAGCCAGAATGCTGAATGAACTCGGTATAATGGAGTTTAATGGCAGAAGAGTAAGTAACCAGTGCAATATTTAACCGTTAAACCATGTCAGTGAAGATTTTTGCCAATGACTTGGAAGATCATGGACGAAGCTCAGGATTTCTGAATCAGCGATGATCTCAAAGTGTGCACTAAGCATACCCACATAAAGAGAGTCTTCTAACAGCCTATCACTTCAATAGGTGGAATGAAACCCTCAAAGCGAAAGCTTAAAATGGTTAAAAAGTGTCTACAAGAAAAATGTGCGTCGTAGTGAAATTTCTCGAAGGATCATCAAGTGAAATCTTCCAGGTCAAGCATAAAGAAGAAAAGCGAACCTTAGAATCGGTACAGAATATCAATCGGCTCCACAAGTTGAGCGTGATGCGATAGTAGCCACAAGTTTGAAGATTCTTACCATTGCGTTTAAGAGAATCCTCCAAGAGATCTCCTCAAGCTGTGGGCTAAACAACTGGAAGTGTTTCCCTTTTCACTAGTTTTTTTCAGCACCCTTTATAAATATCAGGTAACCTTTCATCAAGTTAACTTTTGTCCACCTTTATGTCTTGGAGCAAAGATTCAACAAATAACGAAGTTTTGATTAAAAATGTGGTAAAATGTCCGAGCCTTTCATCCACCTCAAACTATTTATCGAGGGCCGTGGTTAATTAACGAAACTGATTTTTACTAGATTCCTAACAAAATTGGGCAAGAAGATACCAGGAGTAAGAAATAGCTAATGAGTGTCGTGTAACTCTGCCCGCTGAAAAGAAAGGAAAACTTCAATGCTGTCCGCGTTAATAATGGATTGGTATTTACACACATTGCTGACAGGATAAGGTCGCGGTCTAGCAGGATCGGCAAAAAGCACTACAGGGTTAAAGTCAGAGCTTAGAGTCTCTTCGGCATCACGAATGCCATGCAGGCAAGTGGACTTGACTTACTCCAGGTTACCGCCGACAGCTGTCCCGGCATTTTGAGCGATTTAGGTCTGCGGTACAATTATTAGTTGGTGAAGCTTTACAATTGATTCCACCTTTGAACTCCTCTTTTCATTTGCATTCTAACTTTTTAAGGTGCTTGCATAAAATATCTTATAAGGTTGCTAAATAAGTTTTCGTATTCTGATACAACCAAAATGGCACTCGAACGCAATTAAGATAGAGAAATGGAATAACAACTTACATCTGTTGCAATTCTAGTGTATTTAATCCAGGAACATATTTGTCGCGGTATGTAATTGACGTTCGGTCACCACAATTGTAAAAAAAGCAACTGAGCCCCAAATTAAACTATAAATCTCCTGATGTAGCGTCCCACAGCTTCCCTGAAGACGGAAGAAGTCATAATACTCGGGCAGAATATATATACTCGGCAACTGAGACAGTATTTGGGCTACTGGCATGGTTCAAAGGCCAGCCCACCCAGCGTGGTATAAAGCCCAAGTCAAAAGTAGCTGTTTACAAAAACCGAGAGACAAACAATTATTGTGTTACATCTAATGTCTTCATTTAACCATTTGTTTCAAAGTCCATAGACTGCGAACGAGTTAGCAGATTTCTAGCCACAGTTTCATGAGAAGGTAGAACAAAAAATAAAAATCATGACCATTTCTTCCTAACCACTGCCAAAAAGATAAGCCACTCACTTACTGTCTTTAAATTCTCACAAGTTAGGCATGATATCTAAAATTGTAATGATAACTTTTACTTGCTCCTTTCTACGACTTAAAGGTGACAGGGATCTACCTTAAAAGTTAAAACCTTATCATATCAGTTGCAACATTTTTGGTGTAACATACTCGACTGCACAAGAATAAAGAGCGTAGCGCGACAGGTACCAATCGTACTGTGTACACAACTATCAATGCAACTGTAGTAGCGCAGTAAAACTAAAGCAGAGGTATAAGACAACAAAATTTAGTGTCACAACATTAGGCAGCTGATTAAAGTAAAACAAATTATCGCTTTTATAAACAAACAAGTAGTTGTTGCGAATTTCTTAAACATACTTATCTTAAACGTTTTGGTGTCCTTGGTACTGGACGAATTTTTTCAGAACGGCATCAGGTAGACGAGGGAATAAGTGCTTAAAAATAATTTTTTTCATTTAAAAATTTATAATGGAAAAATGCAATGTGTACAGAGCACAATATCTTCATCCCGGTGAAGTCGAAAATAATCAAATTTAAGAGGACATGCAGAAGTACTTTATTTGGTCCACTCCACTTCAATTTACAGTTAGCTAATGTACATCTAGTCAGCTTCAAAAAATTAATTTTAAAAGAGCTAACAAGGCTGTGGTTTATTATAGTTCGAACGAATCGTCGAGCCATCATTCGTGTAGTCGAAATCTGCGAAGTAGCGCCGATTATCTCGAGGAGAGATCGACCTTTCTGCTGGCGTGAGTCGAGGTAATTCGCTTGTGCAGTGCCTATCAAAGTTGAACACGTCCTCTATACCAACCTAAAATACGAAATGGAATACGTTAGTTATCTAAGTGGGATAATCCCACTCGGTTTAAATTAGTGATCTGCCCCATTAGTGTTGTTATCAGCTTCAGATAATAAGTGTCTCAGAGAATTTATCTAATTTTTTTGTATTTACACTATTAACATCACTTAAATGCATTATTTTTTGTCAATAGCATTTGCATTGGTCAAGAATTGGCCTACAAGTCTGGGGATAAACGGGGGTTTCACCCGATTTGCTAGCAGTGCATCAAAGTCGAGACCAGAGAAGAAGGGATGCCTCTTGATGTCCGAAATTCCTGCTGCAGAAACACCCAAACGTCGACTGGGATCCTTTGTCATAAACTGACTAATTATGCTTGCGGCTCGCGGACCCACGTGGAGAGGGATCTTGGGCTCGTGCCGTACGATACTGTTATAGATGTCATCCTCCTGTGGGCCACGAAATGGACACTGAAAGAAAAGAAGCACATATTTTAAGGGTTGTAAACTGTACCTTTTTGTCGACATATGCAACCACATCTGCACGCTTATCTCAGCGAATAACTGCTCCCTCCAAAGTTGGCGGCACGCCTGATCCATATTCGGACGGTCCGCTTCATTTTGAATCGGACCTTAGTCAATGACAGAAAGCGGTCTTGATACCCAGCGATCGCTACAGTTGTGCTGCGGTCACCGTTTCCCCACAAAGTCCCTTAATTGCGTGATTTCGCGACAGTTTCTGCTCCTATCAGATGCTTCAATTACTAGACTGAATGCTACGCCTTGGGATGACAGACACACTGGCGGGCAAACGTGAATGTGATCGCCTAAGAGTGACATCCAACCCCATGCTGTGCTTGGAGGTGGGTTTTTGTGTGCCTTCACAAGAGCCCCAGCTCATCACTACATACCGTTTCGAACATTCATCACCTCTCTTAGCCGCCATCTTGACTGACAGCTTGTGGAGGGGCTCGCGTTTCGTAACAGAACACAGCACCGATTACTACTTGTGGTACTGCCGTGGTATCATCACATGGGATTCTGGTTTTGATTGGACATCCTTTTCTCAATCTCTTAATACCAATTCAGCTATCAATTACTAAGGTGGCTCACCTTGCCGACAATCATTTCGTAGATGAGAACACCCAGGCACCACCAATCAACGGCTCGGGTATACCCAGTGTCTGTGATCATCTCAGGCGCCACAAATTCAGGCGTCCCACAGAAGGTGTTTGTCTTATCATTCGGTCCCATGTTCTCCTTGCATAGTCCGAAGTCAACCAACTTCAAGTAACCACAACCAGTAAGGAGCAGATTCTCCAGCTTTAGATCTCTAGAACACAAAACAAGTTAAGCGCTTCGAGCGTAATTTAAAGTGTTTAATGCCCTCGTACACGTACCGATACATGATATCATTCAAGTGGAGGAATTCCAACGCCAAGACTACGCAGGCTGCATAGAACACGGTACGCTCCTCATCGAATGCCCCACTTTGAATGTGCTGCATCAAATCTCCGCCGGGCAAATAGTCCAGTACAATTACAGCATAATCCTACCACAGAAGTGGGCGCAATTTAGTTGCAATAAACACTCTTCATTCCAACCAATATGGAGGCCTAACCAACTCAGTTCCGTTTGAGGGGCTACAAGGTCACAGACTCTCTTACCTGAGGCTGGAAGCAGGCGATCATGTGGACGAAACAGGGATGCCTCGCCTCAGAGACAATCTGGAGGACACGTTTTTCAATCTTCATACAATCCACACAATTTTCTCGCAGCATATCCACCTTCCTGAAGGTCTTGAGGGCAAAGTAGCCATTATTCAGTTTGTACTCAGCAAGGAGGACCTTTCCAAAGTTCCCGCGTCCTAGCACAGCCACCAGACGAAAATCCTCAATTTGTAGCTTAAATTGCACGGGCTCGGGCGCCGTTAATGAGGTGGCTAAATCACAAAGGAAAAGAACACATTAATCTCCCCTTCCCCAATTTCAAAACCGATTTCTCTTAGCATTTTGTTTACTCTTTAGGCGAAGAGCTAACCAAAAAGTTTTACTTTGTTTTATTCAAGCAAGTTATTTAACCAAAAAAACTCAAATTCACGTATTCACATTAGGGTAAAAGTGTTTTAAAAGAAATTAGTTTGTTATAAGTATTTGTAGTTTGAGTCGGTGTGTTAGTAGTACTGAAGGAGGAGACAGTCAGTTTTGTAACGAAGGGCACGCTACCTTCAAAGACGGAACAACGAAAAAAGGCGGCTGAAGGAATGCATGAGACTTCTCATTGACCCACAATAGCTTTTATTCTCATATATTTATTTGTTGGCTTTTGTTTACTTAGAAAGGGATATTGTGAGTGGTATGGCGGTAGTCATTTTGGCAGACTGCAACAGTGCCCCCCTACTGACCGGTGCCGCTGGAAGTGACGGAGTGCGAGTCACCACCGCTGGCTGCCATCAACTCCTTCACACGTTGGGAAATGAATTCGCCTCGTTGGAGTGGTTGCGGTAAACCACTTCTTCCACTTCCTACAAAGTTAAATGCAAGCTTAGGATAGCAAAATCACTTTAGAGAGTTCGTGTACACTGAAGTAGAGGATGGAAATGATCAAGCTACCAGGAAATGGCGTTTCGAGATCAGCTTGCGGTGGCCCTTGTAATTCTGGTCTGCCGCCGACGGGGGTCTTGGTGTATCCATCGGCTGAAAGGTTCTGATATGGCGATTCTACAACATCCTTCCAGCCTACTGGAAATGAAGAGAGAAATTACATTCCGGTTGGAATGACGAATGACCTTTTGTCAATCGCAATGATCTACGGGAGCTACTAGTACAGATTTATCCAAAGCTTCACTACATATTAGCATTATTGTGCACTTCTCCATGTTGTAACGGTGCTTCAAACACCTGTGGGTGTGAAGCGTTGAAGTAATCGGCGCATTAAATCGTGCAAATCGTACCTATCTAGGGCTAATAAGCCACAATTTATCCTTTCTGTGTCAATCAAACCACATTTATTCACGCAGATCATCCTTCTCCGTCACAATACGTGGAAAACCTTTCAGTGTTTGCTTACCCGGTGGTGGTTGGCGGTCAGCAGACTCTTCAGAGCTGGTGCGAGGTATCTGTTGATTCCTTCCTAAACCACCAAATTGTTGATCTATAAATGAGTCCATATTTTCTGACCGCTTGATCGAGGTTCGTGGTAATTCTACTGGGAGAAAAAAAAGGACTGGACTAGAAGTTGCTGTGTGCTTGAACCACCTCTAGATGCGTTGTGTCAAAGCTTTTAATGGACAAGCTTATCATTGCCTTAGTAGTGAATACTAAAGACCGAAATTTGACATAGTTTAAATGTTGGTGGAATTGTGGAACAACGTTTATTTTGGGGGCACATTCAACTACTTGGGTTCTTCAGCCCTTCCCCCCCCCCATTTAAGTCACCACCTTGGAGCCACCTAAATTAGTCAAGAGGATTACTCAAGGAAGAGGTAACGACCTTTCATTGGAGCAGATGATTGTTGGAATGTCGGAGGAGGCTGTTCTTGTGTACTTATCGCCCTTGGTCCTGTTCGAGGTTGCAGGGACGCAAACTTGCGAGCATCGCCTGCAGACAATACATTGAGGGGTCATTGAAAAATCAAGGTCACGAAATGGGTACGAAGGGAAATCGGGCAAACTCACCTGCCATGGCGGTCGCAGTGTCTCGACTCACAGGCTGTGAGTCCTTACCAAGGCATACAGTTAACTCTTTCAGCCGTTGTTGAATGAGGCTACCGACTTGGACGGAAACTTTCTTCGAAAGATCTAATTGAGGATCGATGTTGTCTACGAGGATAGAATAACAATGACAGGATACAAGGAGGTCGAAGAGAAAGGTAGAGATCTGTCCATTTAACATGCCTGCTTCCAGAATCCTCGTGGACAGCTGACAATTGCGGCTTAGATGTTACACTGTTCTAATATGTCATCAAACCAAGGATAGCTGCAATCCTTTTACGGCTTTTATCTCACCCATTTAGGACGTCACATATATGTGACGCTGGTAGCCAATGTATTAGATGATTATCTCGGCTCAAAGGTAGTAATAAACCTTCTCAGTTGTCTGTCTTATAATGTCACCTTAAAGATAGCTCATGTGTGGTCAATCTATTTCAAGACTAAGCCGGTTTTGCATGTCAAATTAGCCATCCGGAATGAATTCAATGTCTAAGTGCTATTTCTCACTCCATCAAAATTTGGCTGGAATTTTAAGGGTGTGCAACTCTTGGATGCTGGTTAAATGGTTCGCTAAAAAGGGTTTTCAATTTATCTTATCCTGTTTTTTTTTGCTTAATTTTATGACTTATTCGAGGTTCGGAAAACCTTCTAAACCACTTACCATCCTGTGATGGCAAAGGAGCTTTGTTTCTGCTATTCAGATCTACTTTGTCTATTGATCTCGGTAGTGGCGGTGTTGTTGGTGGTGGCGATGGCAATTCCTCCTCGGGCGCTCCTAATGACTGCTGGCTTGGAATCAAAATGTCACCCTCCACCCCGACCGAAGTTGCCAGCTCTTCAACTAATGGAACCGTTCAAAGGGATGGGTATTAGTAAACAGGGTTCAAACCACTGGCTCATCCCTCCCTCTTGACCTCAGTAAACCAAAGAAACTTTGAATAGGCTACAAAACCATGTTTAGTCTTCCGTCTCCGTTGTTTCGGTTCTCGTAGTCCTGGTTTCATTTACCCAAGTCACAAGTTTGACTTAGTTATAGAGGTAATTCAGAAGGGAAAGAAGAGTGTTAAGAGCTTTTTGGCGTCCACTAAAGACACTTAAGGTTTTCCTTACAAATCCGTTGTTTTATTTCTTCCCTCTTACCTAATTAGGGGTACCTTTAGCACTGATTTTTCTCCCTCTAAGATGCCTTAATGAGGAAATGATAAGGAATATCCAGATTGATACATATATACTCAAAGACTACAAGGACTAACCGTGTGTACCAAAATCCTGCCCTTGGGTTACACCCATTGGCGGCTCCTGTACCACTTCATAGGCATGAGACGAAAATCCTGATTCTCTTCCGTCGCCTAAATCAATAAGTAGTCTATAAGGCGTCTAGTAAAGACTTTACTGGACAACCAGAAAGTCTACTAAAGATGGCTACAATCGCAGAAAAACAATCCTTTCCGATGTTCTGGCTGTTCTCTACTTTAGGACCGTACATTCAGCCATCCTGAAAGGTTTTGAAGTTCGTGCTCTTGTCCGGTTACTCCCTATTGGCCAATACGATGTGGAGACGCCCTTTGAATGTATTAATGCTCACTGTAGAGTCAAGGTTATTCGCAGTGATTCGAATATACAAGTTGACAGTGGAAAACCCTCTTTTAAAGCTTTTACCTTTTTGATTCTCTAGTTAGGACCTCGACTAAGCCCGTGGTTACAGGCATACAGCAGTTCATGACAAAGTCGCAGCCCACGTCATGGGTCAGTTCGGTCAAGATGACAGGCAGCAGTGGTGGAGAACGCGCACACACGCATGTTGACGAAGGCTCTCTTGTCAACTAGAACCCCTCGGATACCTAATCGGATTTTCAGAAGAGTGGTAAGTTTTCAACAATGACCGCCCCTCTGTCTGTCCGTTGCCGCGCCAGGCCACTTCTCAGTCAGTCTTGTAAGCATCCCGAACTCATCGTGCTCTTCTATGGTTCAGAGGTTCTGTCAAACTTTCAGTGTCAAGTCTACTAGATTGACAGTAGTTAAGTGGTGCAATAAATGTGGATATGTCTCGGATAGCTACTTTAAAAAAGATGTGAATTTCCCGGTTCGACCCAGATGACTGGCTTAAATGCAGTTTTGAGATAACGTAGTGTTGACTCACCGAGGTCTTGCTTCCTTGTGTTGCCATTCTGCGAGGTAGCCACTGATGATTCCTCATTTGAGACAGGCGATACCAGTGTCGGCAGTATTCGAGGACTTGAATTGCGTGCAGCCGGAGGCAATTGCAACGAACCCACTTGAAAAGCAAACATACCACATGAGAGGAACGGTGATGGAGTTTTTGTTTTTAATTTCACCCATAAACCTCTATGTTAGGGTCCCAATCCCCTCTGGAAGCAGTAGCGAGTCGCTTAATGCAGAACTGAAAGAATGAAGCCTCCACTTTCGGGCGCACATTAGCGAAGTCAACAAAAAAGAAAATAAATAAACAAATAAACACCTCTGACCATACCAAAGCAATGAATGAGATGTATATTTGAAGTGGGATAACAGCAAACTGGCTGCCTTCTGCGAAGCTCATGGACTGCTCTTCTGGATTTTCTGATTCAAGCACCCACTTCATTGCAAGATGATGTAGATATCATCCTTGAAAAGACGACAAAATCGCCTCGACAGGTGCGGCAATCAGGAAAGGATGAGACCCCAAATTACTGTCTATACATTAAAACCACAAAAGCCTGCTAGAGGGCTAAAGGTCAGGACTCCCCCCCCTTTTTGATGTTGTGAGTGACTGAATGAAGGACCATTACTTCTGATGTCAACGAAAGCGTTCTTTGCGGTATGACCTGAGTGGATTTAAGCTCGTTTATTCTCAAGTAGGAGACAAATCCCTTTATTTTTGGCTCTCAGTTAGTATGAGTTGGGTTAAGGCGCGCCAAACTAAGAAGCACTGCGAATGAGAGTTTGCCTTTGTAACTGTTCACAGAGGCCAATGAATGAAACAGGGGGAAGTGAACAAAATAAACATCGGCACTTGTGCGTATACATATGCGTGCAACGAGTTCAAGTGGTGGCGGTGATGGTGGTAGTGATAGTAGAGCGTGACCAATTTGGCAGCATCTCTAGACAATACAATTGTGTGCGGTGGGTAGTGTCTGCATGTCTCTCTGTCTGTCACTCTGTCTCTCTGTCTGTCTCTCCTATCGTCGGTGTGGAGCTTGGTGGAACTCTCGTCTTCCGTAGTATGGCGCGCGATAATCACCAGCGGACCGAAGTGTGTCTATGGTGGAGAGGTGAAAATGATAAATCTCATCAGCCCTAATGAGTTTTTCCTTAACCTTTGACTTTGATGGAACAAGGGAAATCTTGAATATGGGGAAATGTGGATCTTAGTGTGCCCCATATTGTTGGAGGAGGAAAAAACTACAAATATCGGATACGCTAGTAAACCACAGGATGTAATAAGACCCCACAATTAATTCACAAGATTGAACAGCAACGACTTTTGGTCATGGTTTTGTCCAAAACAGGGAAATACACATTGTATCTACGAGGTTCTTTAAAAATGTGAACTATATAAGCCAGTCAAGCAAATGCTTCACGCATCAGCTACCCCCATCGCATATCTGTGGGAAGCCTTCTTTTTCCGCTTACCGTAACTTGTACCGAAAGCAGAATGATTGGGCTTAAAACAGCAAAAAAGCTGTAAATGGCTCCCGGTTCGGACATTTTTTAACTTGAAAATAAATCTTTTTGTTTTTTAGCAGCAGTTGGGTTTATCTGTACGATAGCGGGGGTTTCGGTGTCATCTTGCATCAGAAAAACACCAGTCCCGTGATGAATAACTTTCTTTCAAGATTTTGGAAGGAATATGTCAAAAAAAGCCCCTAAATATGTTGGACTGAAGAATTGGGAGACCATGGTGTTCAAATAAGCCCGTTTGGCCTCCAAGGTAACAAAATTCAACAACATTTTTTAATTGGATAATGGGATTGATTTCCTAATTGATAAAATAGTATTAACCTTTGGAAGCTAAAGAATACAATTCATTGTTAGACTTTTGCGTAACCTTGACAACCTATCGCGACAGTCTACTTAAAAGGCCGTGTTAATAAGTGGAAATTACTGCAAATTAAAGCTAACGGGGAGCTAGAAATTGCCAGCACTTAATTGTGACGTAACTACGCACGAAAAAACTTCATCTTCATTATTTGTGAATCAGTCGAAAATTAGAGGCGTCAAAATGACGGGGTCAAGTTTTGAAGAAATTAAAACTTTTGACTTAACAAAGCGTCAGCCATATTGGGGTGGGCAATCGCCCTAAGACTTTTGCAGGATTTCGAGTTTCAAATGCATGTCTAGAACAGACAGGACAGGAAGTGAATAATTCATTTAAACAAGGCGCAATCTCGTTTTGTCGAGACCATACCTCGGGTTGGGTGTGTAAATGTCTCAACAACTTCTTTTTTTTACTCACGGTCCAATGGACTATATGGATAATAATGGCTTGCAGCTTTACCATACCTGTTTCAAGGGTGGCGTCTAGTGCATTTCCTCCAGTCGGTGTATCCGTGGGCATAGTGGTAGTCGAAATGTCGCCTGTTTTGCCCCTCGCTTGAATTTTCATGTTTGGCGCCGGACCCTGAGTCCCAAGCGACGTTTCTAAAGGAGACAGCATGCGTCAGTTAAAATCAAAATTAGAACGCTTCGCCTCCCCCTCTAGCTCGTGGCAACTTCGAACCCGCCGTTCGCGGCTCCTTGGTATTCAAAGTCTACACCGTGGAATGTCTAAACACACTAAAATCCCAAACTAGATTAACGAGTTACAAATTGCTATTAACTTCTCAATTTATAGATTTGGCAAATGTGTGGAGGGGTATATTCCTTAAAGTCATATTTGAATTTGAGTGATTGAATTACAAGATAAATTAATAGGGCATAAAATTGGGAGAGGTGCGTGCGAAATAAGCAGACTTTGCCGAGATATTCTTTGGTTCGCCAAAGAAATGCAATTATTATGGCAACCACCTACCCGGAGTGAGGGATGGAACGTGTGGATCGGCGCCGCATTGGAAATTGAAGCTCATATTCAGGTCGGGGTCTTTGGTGGTCCTTCGGCGTGGTATCAACTCCTCCTCCTGGTAGCCTATTCGCGGCTGTGGAGGCATCCGTTCACCTTTTTTAGTAAAAAAAGACCAATGCCACTTCGAAAAGTAAGATTTGTTAATTTGACTAATCCGACGAAAAAGTGGACTGAAAAACGGCAACATTATTAAACCTCTGCCGTAGAACTATCGGAAATACTGAATTTCTTTGTGGTGGAGTAATTACTGCTGACAGAGGTCAAAAGAATTGGAGCTTCTAAGGAAAGAACCTCTCTAGTCTGTAAAACATATCTTTATACTGGTCGACTGCCTTACAATGTGAAGGCGCTCACCTGGGTAGGCATTACCTTGGGGTCGGGCCACCATGTAACCGGCCCCACGAGCGTGGTTTTCCGGCCTGTTGAGGTCAAAATTGCTCTCCGAGGCGGAATCTAAACTCAAAAGTTATCCACTCAACTTTCGTTAGTCTACTAAAGAAACGATATTTTCCACCCTTTTAAAGGAGTAATTACCACACACGAGAATTTTTTCGCATAAAAATTTACCAAAACACCGATTCACCGTTTGTTGACTCTTCTAATCTAGTTATAAGGGGGTTGATACACTGAGATTGATTGTTCTCTCCACCTTCTGTGAGAATTTTTAATTTCCAGAGGACAAGCCATCAAGTTTGCGCAATAAAAGGTGTCTCATCTAAAAAATATGACTTTTTCACTAACAGGCATAGATTCGGTGTGTGATTTAGGCACGGCAATGATTGCTGGCACACCCTTTCGAGGTCTTAAAAGGTTACCTTAAGCATAGAAGTTCTTCAACTCACCAAAATAGGGAACATCTGCAGGTCTGGTGGTTTCGAACTTGATGAGATTCCCGTGGGGCGCACGATTGTCAAATGGTCGAGGCGAAGGCGGCGGTACCACGTCGAGCTCTATATCTGGCGGCCGTACTGGCGAACCTTGAGGCAGGCTCGTAATGCTGGTCGAAATTGACGCTAACAGCGAAAAAGAGAATGTCATTGACATCATTACTCGTCGGTATTCTAATTACCTTTGATTACAACTTCATCGGATACTGTCTTACCTGATGACGAGGAGGCGGTAATGTCGTGCCTGAAGCCAATGGTGGTGCCTTTTGGTGGACTTGCATGTCGAATCGGGATATTGTGGTAGGTCGGCGTGTCGGGCTTACTTGCGTAGATAATCCTCGAGGCGCCATTCATTCGGGAAGTATGCGTATCTTCAAAAGCCAACCGAAAAATGACGTTATTGTTAAAACGAAACTTTCCCATCTTCCAGTACCCAATTCTAATGCCTATCTTGAGAACCTTTTTAGAGATTCAAACATACCGGAGTCGAGCCTCCTCATCTGCTGAAGTGCAGATCGTGGTCGGTGTGGAGGACTTGGGCTCCGTCGAGTCGATTCCCGTGGACGATTTTCGTAGACCAATTTCACGGGTTCATGATTCCAATTTCCACCTTGGAGGAAGTTCAACTAAAATTACCACCTGTTTATTGCCTCTAGCATAAGGCAACTCAATTAAAAGTCATTTTCTTTTCTAGCAAACATCTTCAAAAGAGTTAGAGATTTTAAATAATCATGGGTAAATGCGTATACTACTGAGTTGGATTTTATCAAACATTTCGCCTTTTTTTAAGCTACCATCTATTTTTTCGCACAAAGACTGCATGCTCTACTATGCAGCAAATTTTTTTACTGCCTAAGCTACAAATACTATGTAGCATTTGTAATGGTTTCAGTGGTGAAGAGTCTACCACCTTTTTATGGTTTTGCGGTATTGTAAGGATTGTTTGCTCTGGTAAGAAATAAAATTTACTGCCAGTTAGTTTATCAACCCTCATCGCAGTTTTCGATACTTCTACTTCAAAATGGCTTAATGCCCTAGAATTATTCTTAAAAGAATATGTGGTGCTAAATGAAAACTAAATACCTAAATATCCTCGACAAGTGCTACTTATTTCTTCTCAGCGTCCAGCAGTAGGTTCATTTTTAGAACTAATCAGCATTCTTTTATAGTTTTTTTTGCAGAATTGCTAGTTTAAAGCTAGTTGAGTAAAGTGCGCCTTGGGTGATAATTAATCTCCGTTTTTGTGGTCGCCCACGCACGTGGAAATAGACTGTTGCCAACAGCCACACGCTTGACAATTTTGCCTACTGACAGTGCTTAAAAACCGGAAAAAAACCAAGTTCTTACACGTGAATTCCCACAGTGTGTGTACATATCAACCACCTTACCACTTTGGTGCGGTGGCCTGTTACTGCCTCGTTGATGCGATACCATTTCTGTTTCACTCTTCCGCGCGATGAATCGTCCGGGCGATGTTCGTCGTGGACTTGAATCTGCACCAGAGGGAATAAAAACGCATGCATGCATTTCAAGTGCTTATGCTGTGATCATAGCCGCAACAAAGTAAAATTGCTTCAAAGAAGACAAGATACCAATTCCAGTCGTGGTTAAGAGTCATAAAACAAATAAAATCACGGTTACAGGAATCAGATTCCACTCTTGTGTCTACCATTACTACTGCGCTAAGTTAACTCGGGCCAACCCAGTTGATTAAAACAAGTTTCTAGCATTAAAAATCCCTAGAAAAAACGCATGGCGAGCATGCGGAGTATGGACTTGATCGGAGTGTTAGAAGGGCGCTCACAACCCATGGGTGAGGCTGGGATTTTTGGAGGAATCTCGGGTGACAACGCACACAAATTACCTTGGCAATGATACATCTGGAGAGTTTTAGGCTTCCGCTGGTGCACCAGAGTTACTGGTCCACCACTGTGTGCAGGGGTCCGTGTGACATAGTGATTTGCTGAAGGCGGGTTTTGACAGTTACTTGCAAGTGGCGTTAGTGCCTATGTCCAAGGTAAACCTTCTAGTAAACGTGACCGTGCTCTAAGCTCATTTACCAAGCCGAATCTGTTGGTGACACGATTTGCTGCATCCAGTCACACATGCGTGATGCTAATAGCGAAAGTGATGGTAATTTAAGAGCAACGATCTCACTATCCAATCTAGATGTAATTAAAAATGTCTTTGTTTGTAAAAATAGAAGAAATGGAATAGAAGAAATGCACATACAATACCGAGCTCTGGCTTGCCGTGGCGGTCTGGTGAACGTAATTTCCTCAGTGTCAGATATGCTGCTAGTGCTGGCAGTGGTGGTAGTTGTGGTGCTGTTGTCCAGAGTTTTTCGTGAGTGAGCCTCGCAGAGAGGACATCTAATCATCTGGGTCTGATTTCCAAAGTACCTGTCTGGGGAAGGGGGGAGAGCGGGGAGACAGTCGCAGGTTAGGGTTAGGAGCATCAGTGGTTCGCTTATGCCTACGAAGCAAAGGTTACATTGCTAACGGATTTTGTAGTTATAGTGCTTAAGTCCACAGCTACCACTCTTAATAATCAGCCCTTTTCTTTATAATATTTTCCTCTGTAGGAAGCGTTAAGTAGTTTTGGGAAACAACCCAATTGAGTTGGATTTGTGTTCAGCAAAACATAAGCAAATGTGGTTAAAATATTTGCATAAAAGAAATAAAATACAGTCGTGTTTAAAGTTGAATGGTTGCATTTCATTCCACTTTCTTCCGAATAACTGCATAACTTATCGGAAATAATATCACAGGACTTAATTAATATATCTTTAAGAAGCAGAAATGGTTTAGACAAGAACAAAATATTCCAGTGCAATTAAAATTGGTACTACAAGATTTGCTATTCATTAATGGTAAAACCTTTGTTTGGGCAAATTACTTGGCGTTGTCCAATCGCCTTACCGAATTTTCGGACACAAACGATACGATGGCCCCATCATCAATTTATTCGTATTTATCGTAGAAATCGCAAAAAAGGGAACATGACTCCTCATTAAACCTTGAGGTATGCTCCGTAAGGCAGTTAAATATATTTAATAAAATTATTTGCCATCTCTGGTCTCAGTTCTAAATAACATGGTTTGCCAGAACTTCTTAAGAATTGCATTTCCGGGGACAAAATCCAATTACATTCTTTGAAGTAAGGAAAAGGTTATGAATGCCCTTGTCGCCGTAAAATATAACTCCTCAAATAGCAAACAATCCCAACATTCATTTTTAGAGTTCTACCTATTAGATCTAAGCAAATAAGAGAGGTCTGGTTTTGCGATCTTTTCGATGAGTCTCAAAAAGTCCTTTCAAGGGCAAGGCTAGTCAAGGAAGTTAGGTGAGCTGGAAACTACCCTGATGACATACCGGGTGATATTCGACCCACGCGTCGCATGTGGCGCTCACTGCATTCTACGGCGCCGCTGCTCTGACCAATTTCATTCAAGGGGACCAGTTTTGCAGGTATTTGGTACAGCTGCTGTTGTTGTGGCTTCTTGTGGTAGTGATCGCCTGGACAAATGCGATTTAGAAGAAATAATAATTAGTGGAGATTATCAGTGTGCATGACGGTTAAATTGTCAGTGATGACACTTCGAATGTTGTATAAATCCATTGAGGGTAAATCATTGCCATAAATCCCATAATTGTACCTCCCAGTTTACTATTCTGCAAAGTAGTTGGAGGTTTGCCTAAATTTGTAACATTTCTACTTTTTAGTCAGCTGGAGGTTACGCAGAGACATCCTCAGGATTTCTAACTAAACTTATTTATTGATGCAAGTAGTTCTCCGGTACCATTTCATCACCAAGTTGAGGAGGTGAGATGTTTATCACTTCATGAATGTGAACAGATTAATGTAAATGTGGAATAACCAGATGATGTAATGAGGAAGATGGTTGTAAACCAAAAACTGCCTAGTAATGGGCAAAATAGAGACGCGCTGGGCCCGGTTAGCTGCTGCTGACTCAGTTGTAAGTTTACCTTCACTTTTGATTGGAGAACGGTGTAAGTGTACCGCAGGTTTTTCCTCGTTGCCTACATTACATTTAGGACGGGGTCAAGTAATTTAAGGGTTCATTAACCTAGGGTGCGTGCATATAAGCGAGTTTTAAGACAGACCGGCTGACAGGTAGCCTTCCACGGTAAGCATTTTGAAGCAAAACCGGCAAAGTGCTTCTAGATAAATAAACTGCCCGAATATATAGCAACAGAGATTTTTAAATGAAATGAATTGCTAAAGCTGCATAAAAACCGTGGGATTTAACACAGTTCCCAAATAAGTAGATGAAAATTGTGCCAAAACGATATTTTCTTGACGTCGTGGTTCAGATAATCATACGGTAAAAGTTTGTAGTGAGTAGCTAAATTACAATGTCCTTTCCACTTTTTGGGTATCTTAAGGTAAAAATGTGAGAAAATTGCATCTCCGGTAAGCTAGACTTAACATGAACGAAAGTAATAAGTAGTATCTACAGTGCTCAACTTTAAAATATGGATGGATCCCATGTGACTCTTTTATGCACAGTACCGGAGCCTTGCCTTAACTCCGCTGCTATTTGAAGCATTAAGTATTCAACTCGCGCAAAACACGGTACATGGAAATTAAACACGGAATTAATTCAAAGCATAAAATTGGCACCTTGGGCTACCAAGAGAGTTCAGAAATGCCCCAACTAGTGAGAAGAATAAAAGTGTCTAATCCACGAGCATTAAAAGGCAAGCAAACACCTCTGTTGAGGGGAAAAGCACTAACTGGTTTGCATTGTAAGGCATTTAGTGTGAGCCAAGCAGAGCCGATTGAGGGGATGAAAGTAATCCCTGTGTCGGCCTTGGACACTGCTGCATCGATAGCGTGGATTGCGTATAAACATCCTTCAAGCACTGCTAGCCACCGTAGTCTTCCTCCGTAGCGTGTGCAGTCCTCCCATAACCCGTGGCAAAGTTTTACTGCCAATGGGTGATTGATTGATCCTCTCTCCCAATCACGTCGGGGGCTGAGCAGCCTCCGACCTCTGCCTGCTCAATGGCAGTGTAGCCCTCTTGACTAAGTCGTATTAATCATCGCTACTTTTTGTGGAGGTTGAAACAAGTCGTTGACGCGTTTACCACCCCACTGGCGCAGGTTTTCTCACGCTTTTACTTCTGAAAATTTTGCCTTGATTACGAATGTTAGAGGGACCGCCACAAGATCCTATCCCCTTTAGGAGGGGTTTAGGTAATCAATAGACATTAAAAAGGCAATTAATACAAATTAAAGTCCCTTGTCACTTTAGCGCTGCTGAGGTAGCTAAATAACCTTGAGGTGGTGGAAGGTGGCATATGCACCACTCAGGGTTTAGCCATTCTGGATCGCGCGGTTCGTTATGCTACACTCACATGTATAATTACACATCCACGCAAAGTGGGTTTCACCACTTGAGAGCAAATCGCCCAGATTTCTTGATTGAAAGATCTCACTGTAATAAGTTGACAACGTATTTCCCTCTCCCTAATACAATCGCCAAACAGCACTAAACACCTGAGTCAGTGGAAATGATGGAATGCATCACAACGACCTTGCTGACGAGTATCCTCTTAGCAGCAGGCAATTTCGACAACTGGAGCAGCCGGTTCGGGGGTGATGGCCAACGCAGGGGGTCAACCAAGTGGGACGCCGGGGACAGTAGGAGGGAGGAACTGCGTAATGCTTTGGCAGTTTGCTTGACTCTACGTTTCTACAGGTTCTACTTTCGCTCAGTGGCAAGGTTTCTGAGCCATGCCTGTGGCCTCAACCCAGCTGTACGTCAGTAATACGTCTCCTTCAACCTTGAGAGAGACTCGGATCGCTACACTTTGTCACTTTTAGGAGGGATGCTTGGTAGCTAGGGCAAGATAAATTAGGTGGCAGGTGTAATAAAGGTAAAAGGCGACTTACAAGTAATATAATTCAACGACTGGGCTGAGGATAGAGGCGACATGATGAAGAGTTCACCCGCGGAGCTACCAGTCAAATGCATGCCTCCCGAGCACAGGAGGTGCATACTCTTCAAACAATTTCCTCCCACAATCTAGCAGTGGGAAGAAAACAGTGGTGCTGATAAGACCCTGACTGCCATCTTTTCGCAACAAATAGTCAACAAAGGCAACTTTACACTGTTTCACAAAGGCATTAATGTAACAAATTTGATGTATTCTTTTTGCTACTTATTTCCAAATGGGAATTTGTGCATGAAACGCCCCAGAAAGTGCTTATAACTTTTTTGTTAGGCAGGAAAAAAACGACTGCAATTGCTTCAAAGTAATCCACAATTAATTTGGTGGCTAGGACAAAAGTACGAATAGTGATGACCTTCAAGCACTTACAATGAGCTGTGACCCACCGCGATGATTTTAATTATAACCCGATTGGCGTCACGGTTGTGGCAGGCGTGGTTGACGTCACTTGCTCGATTTTACATTACACATGATTCATCTTCGTCAGTACTAGATGCTGCCTCAGTCTTTATTAGCCATTTACGTAAATTAAATCAATCTTTAGTAAAAACAGGGCTACTAGGGCGTGATTTACCCAAATTTACAAAATCAGTTTTTAAGGTATGCTACTTACAATTATTAAGTAGCACCTTTAAAGCAGGATATTGTTTAAAAAATCATATCTAAAGAAATGGCATAGAATAGAGGAATTACCTGCGCAGCATTTTTAATCAACGGTTTATATAAGTTAAAAGGAAAAAGCACGTCGCGCTTTTAAACTTTGAAAAAAGTGAATATGCTGTTAAATTATCAGTGGTTGCAATTTTATCAATGTGCAAGGAGGGAATTGTGATCCTTTATATTTATGGACAAAGCTGTTAAAATTGCTAAGATATTGTATTTGTCAAAATAAAATCGCATATTCTTAAAAGGCTCTTAATAGAAAATGTGTAAGTCACGCATACTACTTAATAATGGTAGTAAAATCAAAATCCACTCAACTTATGTAATAATTTTTCCACACTTTCTTCACTAGTATCGCAGATATGTGAAACTTTAAATGTCTTATCTAAATCAGTCACCATTTATAAGTGAATATGTACAGTTTTGGTTTATTTTGAAGAAGCGGAGATTTTTTCTCAGAGATGGTGGTTATGGTCTTTTTGACAACCCACGAAGTCTTATCCTTAGGTGAAGCCAAGCAACGTAGAGGAATCCGGGACTGTCACGTAACCAGAAGGCTCCAAAGTGCTTTGCAAATCTCTCCAGTGAATGACCTTCTCGAAAAATCTAATAGGAATGGGATATTCACCTCCGCCTAGAGATTGACATTGCGACTATGCAAACTCCGTAAGTCCTCATGTTCAGCATAATAACTGTCAAAAGTCTACTTAAGAGCCAAAATCACATATTACCTCCCACAGATATTCCATTTCTCAGGTTGTACAAAGAGTTCGAGCTAGTGGTGGGTAAGTTGCTCGAATTTTTGCCTGTGGCAACCGATGTGAAAAACGGCAAAGTCAATTACACAGGCCAAAAAGTAAAGAGACTAGATGTGTGTGTGTGTGTGGCTCTTAGGAAGGGTAGAGGAGTTGTCGAAATTTCCTTTTTCTAATTCGGATTAAAAGGTGACAGCTGGACTTTACGAGTGATTAACATCATGCACATTTGCTTTCCCAAAAATATTTTGATTTCGCGGACTTTTCTACAGAATAAGTGCGCACTTTAAATTGTCGACATTTCCTAGGCTTCCTGCAAAGGTTTATTTGAACTTAAACTTCCCATTTGTAAGGTTATCCGAAAAAGGTCGTAAGGTTTCAACTCGTAGGGACTTTTAAAATACACGATGCTTGCCTATGCTGTCGTTGGAGGCATTAATGTTGACATTTTAAAAATGGTGGTAAGGGCGGTAAAAAAAACTCGGCATTGCCATAAATTTACCCGGTAAAACAAGTGAAAAACTTACACAGGGTCCACACCGTCTATGGGCGATACAGACGGGTGTGTTAGGTCCGACCTCAATGAAAGTTGTCGTCACGAGATTTAACTCCGAGGCCGACTTTCTTGGCGACTGGTAGAAAGGGGGAAAATGGACTTGAATGATCGTCCTTCTCACTTAGCAGGCTTTCAGGTAAGCATTAATCTTCTTTTTTTACATGAAACTGTTCCAGTTTTGAGCTAATTACAAACAACATCGACAGGTAAATATGCCATATCCTTGTACACATAATTTCTTCGCTCTAACCAACTACGTTTGACATGTCTGATAGGCAGACTAAGTCAATTTGGCTTCTGTGGCTCTAACTCTGTGACTCACACAAGAAGCACATTGGAAGGATTCGTATTTATGCGATTCATAAAGGGAGCGATCAAAATAACCTCCCGGTTAAGTCATCAGCCATTCAGATCAAGGCATCGAGTGCCCTAATATTTATTGTCAGAAGGAATGTCTCAAGTCATTTTGAGGGAACACTGCATCACTTAGAGAGAAAAATAGCTTTACTATCGTATTTTGGAGTCGCCTCCTCTTTCATGAGGTGTGATAACTTCGATCTCACCAATCAGGAAGGTTTTGATGACAGAATTTCTAGTTTGAGTGAATGAAGTCACCAATCTCCCCTTTGTCATCACTTACTGTAAAGTGGGAAAGAATCCACGTCACAGGTTTGTGACGCCGAAATCAAACAAAAACTCAGGATCGTTGCATATACGTAACGATAGTAGCAAGCGTGTTGTTGGGTAATCTATAAACTCTCAACCAAGCTGATAAATTTATATGACGTGTTTTATTGATAGTACTACTTAGAAACTGACAAGGGCTAATTAGAAGTACATGCGTCATTGATCACTTAAATACGTGGAATCCAGCTAGTTCAATGGAAGCTGGAGTGACCCTAGCTACCAGCATTTCAGTACTTGTGTCTATCAAATCCAATGCCTTATTCGGATTTGTATCCTAATGAGATGCTCTCACCCCGAAAAAAATTTTGTCTTTTAAAACCAGTTGCCATCAAATCTCCCACGTCAAAATCTCTGTGTAGGCAGTCAAAAAATTTCAGGTTGCTTGCCAGATCTACTTAATTATTATTGCAGCCAAAGATGGCATGGATTTAATAGGAGACTAATTGCAGCCTCGTAAGTCCGAATGGCGAGCTTATTTAAAGAGAAAAATGCAAGAAAAAGTACATTCCATTAATTCTTAATCGGATTATGCCTCCGCAAATGAATGAGGGGCAGTCAAGCCCACACACATTTGGATTTATGTAATCATCAAAAGATGAAGCACATATTTGTAATGCCATCTATGGAAACCAGGTAGTCATCATGTAATTCTGTCGGCTGTGGGTGGAAGGAGCTCGTGATCGCGACTAGCATGACACCTATCAGTAAATCTTCCCTCTCTACCATATTTATTTTGGTGACTATGGGATAAAAAGTACATCTTTTAGCTTGATTACACAGTCCCTTGTGGACTGTCATTAACCTTACTAGTGATTTGTACACAAGAATGGTTTATTGTCGAATTCCCCTCCGCTTTTAATAGCCATTAAGATGAAAGTGTAGTAAAATCATTTTGATGGAATTTGTACATAACATTCTAAGGGTAGCGGAGGGTTGATAAGAGAGGGGACGCGAATGGAAAACCAGACAGCTGTGTTTCCCGCTTCTGTTTTTGGCTACCCATTTAAAGGAGTATCTTAGAGTGTACATACTCCTCGGAAGCGTCAAATAAGCCACTCTGTTACAATTCGGATTTATGGAGGTCCTTTTTAGTGAATATCTGTAAATAAAAAACTTACGTCTCGTGAGCGTTTAGCTTTTGTAAGTCCCTTTGCTTTGCCCATTTTAAACTGCACCTAGGAAGGTAAAAGAAAATGCATAAATGTAGTCATTGTTGAAGTACCATTTCTGATAGTTTAACTGGTTACTGCCAACATACATCTAATGGAAGATAATTAATAAAAAAAGTCTTGTTTGCAAAATAAAAACATTAATCAAAAGTTATGATGATTACTAAAATCCATTGCACATGACCTTGCCGTGATAGTTTAGATATTTGCCGTACTGCTTGAATTTCCCCAAATTGATAACTTATTCGCGCATAAGATCAGCTTATCCGAACTACTTCTTCCTCTGGCTTCATGAGTTATAAAAGCTGATGTTGAGGAGAACAAAGGTCATAAAAATAAACCGTGGAACATCTCGATGACTTTATGAGAGGGATATAAAAATTGCGGTTTTCCATCAATAAAACGTAGGATTTAAATAGGTTAAGAAAAAGAAAGGAGATAATTGATCTATCAACACGAAGAAACCTAATTTCTGATCAGGTCTTTAGCACTTATGAGAGCGGGTAGCACTCGATCAAGGCTTTAATTAATTAGTATTCAAGTGACTTGAGTACCTGTCAGCATTGTCAGTTCGGCGCTCTTGTGAGCAGCATATGGGCCTTCAAAATTGACTGCTTTTTGGAGCACAGCACCAACCACTCAAATCACTGAAATGTTAAGACTTCTTAACTTCTGCCTTGCATACGCCACCGAAGTCTCCTAATCCCACACGTTAGGACTGTACTTTACCGGAAGCTACTCATCTAGCATTAATGACCTTGCCAAAAATGGGGAAACTTCTTCTGTATCGCTTCTTTTTTGGTCTCGAGGAATAATTATTCATGGCCTCGTGTGCTAGAAACTTCTTCTCAATTTCTGATCGTGCGAACAAGCGTTCCCTCTGCATGTGATTAAACGTTGTGAGGTCATGTTTCTCTTTTCCAAAAAAAAATGGAACCATTTACGCTAACGATTCCGTAGTCAATTCTTCCCCCGCATGCCTGGGAAGCAGCCTTTTAGAAATCGGTAAAAGCGAATTGTATCAGCCCAGAACACTCATTACTTTCAGATGAATTTTACTACCGCAAAAAGCAGTTTTTCTTGCTCAAGAAAAGCAGTCAAGACTTTAATGGCAAGCCTGCATTTTGGAAAGCCCAAGTTAATCTCAAAATATTTTTGCCTCATAATTATTTTAAACTTCAATTAATACTAAGTAGTGACAAAAGAAATTCCGCAAATCACATTGTCAGCCTCTAAGTGAGTGAAGGTCCAGTAGAGCATTGCGGTATGGAATACCATCGTTTGGAATAAACTTTTCTATTCGTCATGGTTATTTGCTTTTTTAGTCGTTTTTACTCTCAAAAGCGCTACTCAACAGACCTCGAGTGCCAAACAGTCATGTGAATGTGGCTGTTCTACCATTAAAATGAAAGTGCCAAAACTCAAACAGATCTGCCAAGGTGACAGCTCAGGCTCGACTGCCAGCAGTCGATTAGATCTGCCAAGGCAATTGTTCTCATCGGTACTGTCATTATGCTGCCTGACACTCACTCACACACACGCACACAGAGAGAATTGTGCCAAGGGTCGATGCGCATTTTTTTCGCTACTGCTGTCATTTTGTGGGGCTCCATACCGAAATACTGTAGTCGACTGTCACTTACCAAAAGAGCTACTCAACCCTTACAAAATTAAGGCGTCATAAAATATTAAGTCGTGTCCTTATGCTTGGATTGTCACCCACCTGAAGGATACCAAAGGCTAGTAATGTAATGAGATAAGATTATTTGATAGAGACAATCAGGTCTGAGAACTGCTCGAATTGACTAATTTGACTGACATGACTTCTTATGCTGTCGGATGGAATATCCAGAGCAAAAAAGTCTATTTATAATTAATAAATAAGAATAATAAGGAAGTGGTCTTGAAAACCCGTTAGAAGATAAGCAGGTGGGAGAATTGAGGATCCGAGTTGCCAAGCATCAGGCACCACATTTTCAAGGACAAATTATGGTCCTGACAGCTAAGTACTTTGTTAGCATCAATGATAAATTGTCATGAGACGGCACCAAAGGTTAGCATAAAAGACATTTTTATGGAAGTAAGGGGAATAGTAGTTTGAGCTGGCTCATGCGGAGCATTTAAACCCCTGAAGTCTCATGATAACATCCAAGGGAGAGGTAGGTAGGGGACTCACCACCGACTAAGCAAATGTCTTGGCCAGAGGAGTGTGGAGCCTTGGAGAGGTGGTGTGCGTCTGTGAGTGTGTGGTGACGGCTACTACTTGCTTCGAGTCAACAACAATGACTGCGACTTGCAGTTAATTAGGTGGCACCAACCAATCTGTAACTCTCCTCTGAGCCAACAAGGCAGCCCCCGGGCTCACCTGATTGACTCACCGAGGTGCTGAGACGAGAACGACGGGTGAGATCGATGGAGAGCAATAGAAATAATTCAAAAAAAAAAGAGATGAAAAAAGGGAAAAAAAGATCGCGGAAGCCATTGGGTGGTTTTTTGTTAGACAGAAGAGTGTGGATGATGAGCATATCGTCAAAGCGTCTTTACGCCTTAACGCTTAAAAGTGTATCTACAAAGTTACTCGCTGAAGAGGCTTTCAAGAGGGTCTAATTGAGCGGTCAGACTTCATCTAGCTGGAAAAATATTATTTTCAATCCTCCCTACGTTTCTTTCCCATAACTTAAGTGATTATTTCCTGTTTTTTGATCAACTAGACAATGAACCTAGACGCTAGCTTCATGGAGGTTCTAGACGATGCCCATTGTTAAGCAGTCCCATCTGATGTACAAACAAAAGCCTTCGAAAGAAGAAATTTCTTAATCTTTGAGGCATGTGGGGGAACGAGTTTTTTATACGAAAAATGAAGCCGCTTTCCCATTTTGCAAATTCACCAAGACGTGCTTGTTGATGCCATGAAGAAGGCGATTATCATTTCTTAATCTCTGGATGCACTTATTACTTTTTAAAGAAAGAAACGCCCACTTTAAAAAGGCATTTGTTTCAAGGCTTTTTCTTCACAAAATTAGTCTTCGCAGAGTTTATTACACCTTCCTTTGAATGGAAGAAATGGGGGGCTGTTGAACCCCTTGAACACACTCTCCACCAGGCTCCTCGAGGCCCTGGAAGGTGTTCAACACCTGGGTGATAAGACCTATGAGACGTCTCGACACCCATATTTACGTTGTAGACTACAAAAACGCACGTGACGGGACGATCATCCTCCAGTTCTGTGTCGCTGATTCAAACTCGTCCACTCAATGCCCTCTTCACAGGCAACTGGGACTCGAGATTTGAAAATCGCGCAAAGTAGGCGTATGTCTTTTCGTCACGATTATCAGCGATCCTTTCAACAATTGTGGCATTTCTACCACCTTTTCATTGTTAATTGCACCACAGCTGCGCACTTTACCGTTAGACCACTGTCAGTGACACCCTAAAACATCATCACACAGCCGCCCCAACCCAAGACCCGGAGGAAGGAAGAGAAGACATATGGGCTGAAGGTAACAATGGGGGCACATTAATTGGAGTTCACTGTATCTCTCTGCGCAGACATGTGCGTTTGTGTGGCAAGTCAATGTCTGCTCTACTGCCAGTCCTATGGAATGCAAAGGTCAGTACATGATGGATACCAAAGCTATTTCAGGGCTATGAGATACCAGGAGAACCCAGCATCCCACCCCCGCGTTTATTAACTTCTGCCCCCTCTACTTTATAGCCTCCACCGCTGGTAAACCTCCAGTTCGCCTAACAGTGCTCGGTTGACCTTTATCAGTTCATGATCAATGTAGGAGGTTCCTGATCCGAGGTCAGCACTCTGATTGGTCAGTTCAGTGTGCATGCGTCAGCATCGTGGGGTGGTCAATTCCTCCCCGCAACTTTGACGGTAGACAAGGGCTAAACGGTGTGAGGATTGAGGCACATCAAGCCCCACTTTCTAACAGATGTGTTAATGTTCTCACAATCACCTTTTGAGACCGACTTTATTGCCACTTGTCGAGAAATTGTGGGTGTGAGAAATCATTAGTAAACGACGTTAAAAAGGCGATTAACTTCGCATGAAAGCCCTTAGATGCCAAAAAGTGAAAGCACAAACTTCAGCCTCTATACATGAAGAGCCAAGCAAACAAGAAATCACATAGGCGATAAAAAAAATACGATCTTAGGTAGTATGACCGGATTTTCACGTGATCACATGAATATGCCCCGTCTTTAGCCGCCTCAAAGATGGAAGAGGGAAGATTACAGACACAAGAAAGGCTAAGTAACCGCTCTATTTCATAGTAGAATTTATTAACAATACCAAAACTGCGGAATTTCATGAGCGAAGGTCGTGAAACTGAGAGACATTTGATGTGAGGCTCGCAAGAATCACCCGGCTTTTGGATGTCCTGATTAGCATTAATTGAGCTTCGCGCAAATCCCCGAAAAGGCATGTTTGATTTTGAATTTGGGCATGGAAATCGAGGAAAATAAACACACATAAGAGCCTTTGTAAAATGAAGAAATACGGATTCAAACGTCTAGCTCGGCAGTAACTTGTAAGGGATTTAAAGATAAGACAACTACCTCTAAACGAAAATTTACATCGACTAGTACTGATTGTAGCGATATCAAAACTGAACAAAAAAACTTGGTGATTAACCCGAATACCTTCCGGGAGAGGAGAGGCAAGACCAAAAAGACCCCTTCAACGATTTCTCAAGTTTGTTCGTGGTTGAGTGCGCACAGTGATAATCAAAGACACACGCCACATTTTGCAGAGTTCTATGGGCAGAAAATGAAGTGGATGTGAATAGGTATATGAAGAGAGTGAGGAGGAAGGGGAGGAGGAAGGAGAAGAAAAGAAGCAGCCCTCTCTTCTCTCTTCCCAATCCTTCATATTTCGGTAATAAAAGCACGAAAAATAATCCTCGTGCCTGAGATAGGGAAAGAAAGAAGAGGTTTAGCGGATCAACAGAAAATGAGAGGTTTCATCGTATCATCGTGTTCTGTGGCTGCATCAGTAGTATCAGCGGTAGTCATAACAGCAGTAGAAAGGGGTATAAAAATAGTACATGTATTGATGTGTGTGAATGTGTCGCATAGGAAGAGGGAAAGGGATAAAGAAAGAGGTGTCAGCAGGCGGTTCGGTTTGCGCGTTCAGCACATCTACGTGCACACAACCATGAGGGGTGGGGAACTGGGGAAGAGGGGGGAAACAGTAGGCTCCAGCAACTCAACAGAAGCCATCGGGAGAGTAGTCAAAATCGCCAAAGAAGTTCTGATCCCTGTTCGAGAGTGGTGCTCGTTCTCGTGCCGGTGTGAGACAGGGACGCTCACGCGTGAACTCTACGTCGAAGTTGGACACATCCTCCGCAGCTGACTACACAAACAGCAAAAGAGGTCCTTATTTACTCAGGCACTCCAGACGCTCGATAATAGGGAAATGTGAGAATCCTCCTAGACGTACGATTTTAGGAACGAAGGGTGGCTTGGTTTTGCGTTGTATGAGGTCGTCAAAGTTGATGCACTTGAAAAAGAGTTGCTCCTTCACTTCGGCAGCGTCTTTAGCCGAGGCACCAAGGCGCAGCGTCACATTACGTCGCAGTAGACGTCGCATGATCAATGTGGCCTCCATACCCAGACGAACCGGGTACCGTACCTCCCGATTGGTGATGCTCTCGAAAATTTCGTCCTCCGAGTTTCCAGGGAACGGACACTATAAATAAGATGCAATAACAATGCTACTGAACAGTAATGAGTAGACGGACTAATTTAACCAATCGATCTAGTGATATGAAAGTCCATCCCTGCTGTCAATCGATGAATTCAAATGAGATACGAGCAGAAACGAATTAATTTGAGGAGCTAGATCCGTGATACTTACTTCACCAACGAGCATCTCGTAGATGAGAACACCGAGACCCCACCAATCGACCGCACGAGTGTAGGAGGGCTCAAGAAGAACCTCGGGAGCAAGGAACTCGGGAGTTCCACAGAAGGTGGAGGTCGTGTCGTCCGGCCCCATCCCCTCCTTGCAGAGGCCAAAATCTGCCAGTTTTACAAAACCCTCTGTGTCCATGAGTAAGTTGTCCAATTTCAAGTCTCTGTAACCGATGAAACACAAACAATACCACCATCTGTAAGGCGCCTGAGCTATCCCGCAAAGGCATCACCAGAGGTATAAGTCGGGAGGTAGCTTCACTGCCTCCACGGGAGGGCTAGCAGAAGACATGAATCTTCGTCACACCGAGCTTTAGTTAACCGAAAGCACTTACGCAAACGAACGTTACCCCACTACAAGGGTGCATATTTTTCAAGGAGCTACATTCACAACTGTCGAATAAAACGCATTCCAGCCCACTGAGGCTATAAACGAAATGCACTGGGGACAGGAATTCCAAAAATAACTAGAGGAGTAGAATAAAAGTTAAATTTCCTGGGTGCATGCAGAAATAGTGGGAGGAATTCGAGGTCAAAGTATGTGCACACGGTCTGGCAATGGGTAGCCATTAATCTTTCTCAGGGCTGAATTCAATGCAAAGCATAGATTACCTGTAGATGATCTGCTTGGAGTGGAGGAATTCCAGCCCAAGGACAACACATCCAGCGTAGAAAGCAGCACGGTATTCTGAGAAGACACTTTCCTGAATGTGTAGCATCAGATCACCACCTGGAGCGTAGTCCATCACGAATACCACATGCTCCTGCACAAAGTAACGAGATGTGACGAGTTATGCGTGGTAGTTGACAACCAGCACTTGAAAACTCACCGGCGATTGGAAGCATGCGACCAAGTTGACGAGGAATGGATGTTTGGCCTCAGTTATGGTCTGAAAGATGCGCTTCTCCGAGATGAGACTGTCAATCTCATTACGAAAGAGGATTTCAGCCTTCTTGAGGGTTTTCAAAGCGTAGTATTTTTTCGTTTTTTGTGACTCCGCCAACAACACCTTGCCAAAGTGCCCTCGACCCAGTACAGCAACAAAACGGAAGTCATCCAGGGATAGGGCTTCAGTCGGAACAACTGGGAGGAAAGAATGGTAGAACTCGACGATTTATTCATTCCACAGCTTGATTGATGGGTTATTGCAAACGTGCAAAAGATTTTAAACCCGATTAACACTTGAATCATTTACGAGGTGTGGATGATAATATCAACGGAAACAGGGGACTTGTAATTGCACGTTCCTGACAAAGCATGAGACTGTGACAGCTGTCGGTGCACATGGGAAGTTAGTTCAGCTAAAGCTCTCTTAATCAAGACGACAAAGCAACAGCCAAAGTGAGCAAGAGTGCAGGAGTATGGAAGAACCTCCAGCGGTATATTTTCGGCAAACCAAAATTGGTTGCCTTAACTTTGCTCTATTAACTGGCGGGCTGAATTACAGTGGATTTGCAAATATCGAATTCAATTGGCACCGTGATTGTTACATT
Source organism: Echinococcus granulosus (assembly GCF_000524195.1). Lineage (NCBI taxonomy): Eukaryota > Metazoa > Platyhelminthes > Cestoda > Cyclophyllidea > Taeniidae > Echinococcus > Echinococcus granulosus. The sequence continues at coordinate 205,489 of NW_020170423.1, read as the reverse complement.
TAGACAAACACACACACGCATAGGGGCACTTTTCCAGCCAATGGGAGGGGAGGCAATTACACTACTGAAGTAAAAAAAAAACAATCTCCTACATCAATTAGAGAGGACATCACCTCTAATTATATAACTGGAGGGAAAAAAGAGGAGGCGCAGTAATCATGCCAAGGCAGAGTGTTGTTGACACGACATGAAACTAACGATGGAATAAGATATAGGATGGTAATGAAAGGACAGACGACCCTACCAGTGTGTTGAGGTGGAATGGTGGGTTCCTCGTAGTCTGAGCCGAAGGATTCGCTTCTGAGGGGCGGTTTTACGTCCCCATCCATTGCCGCCTGATCAGGCGTCACGTGTTTTTGGGCATCAGCTTCCACCAGCTCCTGGTTGGCGTAGTCACCACTACCAGCATCTGCGGTAAGAGGAATCTCCAGAGGCCGCTTCTGCCGCATGCAGAAGGTCTCATCAGGCGCAGTAAATACATCGTAGTCGTCATAGTCACCCTCACCGCCGTAGTCCACAACGGAGGGCGGTTTTCCAGTGGGTGGTTTGCTGTCGGTACCGACGGCAACAGAAGAAGATGGAGGCAACGACTTCGTATTAGCCGGTGTGGTGGCGGATTTCGTGGATGTGTCTACGAGATCGCTCGTGGAGGATGACTGAAGAAGAAACGCGGGGTCGAGAGGGAGAGAGGCGAATAGCTTGTGTGGCATATAGATTAAATTCAATTGACGTGCTAGAGAGGCTGTGCCTACTAGGTTAGATTGCAGTCTAAGCGGTTAGTAAACTCGAATGAGGAGAGACATATAACAAAGGAAAGTGTGAGAATTTCACGGTGGTTACGGTGCACAGAGAAAGAATGCCTACTATTTCTGCACAGGAAAACAAGTCACCACAGTAGACATCGCCTTCGAAAGGTAGGGAAGGCGATTATCTGTAGCAGAGGGGTAAAAAGATGAACCGAAAGCTTTGCAAAATGCCAAATTCTCCTGCATACCAACTACATTCTATGTAAAGCACAGTCCAGATCGAATCGTTTGAACGCAGCCGACGCCATGAGCCAGATGGGAAAAAAAGCAGTGAGATAAGCACACACACAAGGGGAATTTAATCATCCCTGTGCCAAGCATTGCAGAATTGGAACGAGAAAATGGAAAGCAAAAAACATGGTCACAGACCAAATGAGCGGTTTGGATGAAAACAAAAGTAGTATGCAAATAGTGAAGAGACTTACACAATATCATGCAATTGACTAGCACATGAGATTCAGCCTTTCTCGTATTAAGGCTACTTCGTTTCATACAAGCCTGCCCTCCACACACACACACATACTCTTTTGCATACATCAACAACACACTCACCATTGGTCACTGCGCCAAACTCGCATTATTTGCGCATTAAATTTACAATAAAAAGGGGTACAATTAGGCGCAGGTGGAAAAAAAACTAGCACAAACACCCTTATGAGATATTTGAAACGAAATATCGAAGTCTAGTGAAATGATTATGCAAACGAAATTGCGACTAAATAAATCTTGCCTACACCGGCGGTATCAGTTCTCGTCATCAAAACGGAAACGGCTTTCAAAGAAAAGGAGAGAGAATGAGGACGGATGAAACAAGATGCTATTGCCAAAGCGGACGGACTGAATGCTGCCTAGACGGATTAGGTGAGAGGAAAGCAAGCCTATGGAGAGAACACCTACCCAGCCTTATTACGAATGTTAACATAGATCCGTTGAGCCAAATTCTTCTGTGGTGACGCTGGTGTCGATGGGAGGTTGGATGAAACGGTACCGTATTTTTGGGAATCCCACCTCTATGTCACGGAAGACAATGTGTGTTAACCATGAACGCCCACATGCCTACCCTTCATGCCACCTTTCTCTGCACTAAGATGATAAAATGATCGTGACAACCTCAGCAATGACCAAGCAGGTGAGAGCCTTACTTTACTTCAATAACAAAAAGGATTCTACAAACAGAAACTTCTGAAGAGATCCAAGCATAGTTTTTTCTTATCACATAATCAAGGGCTATGCTGACTAATTGGCTGAGTGGTGCAAACGGGAAAATAAAAGAGGGTCCAAGATGTCGTTTTTTCCTCCTTCCATCTTATCAAACAAATGAATGGAGAGATGGATGGATGGATGAATGACTGAATAATGAATGAACGAATGAATCACTGAAGTGCATGCATTTACTCCCACAACCTTTGTCTTCTATACTGGTGAATTATCGGCAAAGAAGGGGAAAGGAAATTTGGTGTACATGATTATGTGTGTGGACAGATTTGGGGATGTTAGGATGATAGTAGGTAGAAAAAGGTTAAGAGAGAAGGGAGGTGGTACGTACTTGTTTCCTTAGTCGACTCTTATTAAGGCCCATAAAAGATCGTCGAATCCACGAACCCATGGTTGACTGCAAGGTTGATACCGAACGCAATGAAAACGCCATATCACTTACCAAGTGAGTGGACATGGAAATAGAACAATCAGGATCATAGAGAGTCAAAAAGCTGATTTGGTAGAGAACGACCAAAAGAAAGCTACACAAGCCACTAAAACCTGTCTACTGGATACGTGAATGTTTGCCCGTGCATAAATTTCTTCCTCCATCAGCAGCAATCACCCCACCCACGTAATAAAAGACATCGGTGATGAAAAGGTCAGGCGATCCTGTGTGTGCGTGTTATTGCCACAAAAGTTACTTTTCTGTCAAAAACAAGATCCAGCGGTCTAGGCTGTCTAACTTCTGTCTGATATCTTGACTGTGAAATTAGCCGGTTACTATGATTAGAAAAGCAACTTCAATGAAGCTAGTGTGTGCGCTTCTCTCACTTAAACTAGCATAAAGAACAAAAATCTACTGTGGATAGTTGAAAAAAGGGGCGAAAACAAAAAAGGCAAAAAAGCAAACATTAGAGAAATACGCATGCGTAAACAGCTTACTTGAGGTGTAGATGAAAAAGTGGAAGTCTTGTTGCGCGAACGACTATCACAGACGGGAGAAGTGGCTTTGGTGTAGCGGCCTTCCCTCTCCGCATTGGCCACATGAGCGCGCACGGGACCGCCGTTCATCTCGATCGTGGTCGGGGATGCGGCGGTAGTCGTGGCCACCGCTGTCGGAACTGTAAACCCCGAGACGGTCGTGGCAGTGGGCTGCGGGGTCGTTGAACGACAACCGAAACGCGCCCGCACCCATTGCTGCACCGAGGTGTTGGACTCTGTGATACGTGGCAGGTTCCGAACTGTGAAAACAAGGAGTAGCATAGTAGAGCTTTTCCTCCACTTCAATCAAACCAGGCAAGCACTCGACAAAGTGGCGTACTGTAAAATAGGCTGGAAATATGCTTTCGCAGCCATCTGTGCAGCATAGCCTCCGCGGAAAGGATTCCACTGTCTCGAGGTAACCTAATCTAGACGAAATGTTATCTGCATAGGAAGACCAACAAGAGGACGGAACTGAAAGGGGAACAAAACGCAAACGCAAACAAGCCTTCAACAGGACGTGAGAGTAACCTTTGACTCATGTACAATCAGTTTCTCCATTGAGTTACTCTTGATGGGCAGTTTTAGGCAGTCCCAGGGTGCAGCGTTCATACCACAATCGAGAGGAGGAGGATCAGGAACTGGGGATGGATACAGAGAGGGTAGTAAAAGCTGGTGGGAGACAAAACAATTCCTTATGCGTATGGCAGAAAAGTAAATGTCGCCTATGCACTCCCCTTGCAAACTTTCTGTTACATGATTTCAAAACAATTTACCCCATGAGCAGGCGCCGCTATTGCCACTAAGTATCCACATTCATGAGCAATGAAATATGGCAAAGCGACCGTGTTAGGAGTGTGAATACGTTAATTATGCAAATACATCACCTTGGTACAGCCTGGTATTCATTTTACCTTCCGTTCACAGTATTATTAACCGAAGTCGTGCAAATACACAAATCACCAAATTCACAATTCACCCTTAAGGCACACGAAATGCGACCAGAATCGGAGGCGCTTGCCAAACTGCCAAGAGCTTGTCTTTTAAATTTCACTCTAGAACACACAAACAAAATTGGACAGATAAGCAGATTCAAAGTTCACAAAGTAGCGACTAGGACAACAATTTCCAATAACACAGGGGATGCAATTTTATGCTGGCATTTTGAATGAGAGTACCCGTTAACCTTACTTAAGCCGCCTCATGATAGATATTTGTCGCCCACTCAAAAGATAACGCACCAACAGAAGATCCTATTTCGAGTAGCTGTGAAATACACAGAAGTAAAGAGACGTTGACAGAAGGAGAAAAGTTGACGCCAGAAACGAGGAACTTTTCACATTCGTGTAAAATCACGGGCGAATACACAAAGTAGTGGAAAATTTCACAGCCTTTGCTTTGTTGGTCAAGTGGTGAATTGAGGCAACCACCTCTCGCCCGTGCTAAATATTGTAATTATATAGGAATAAAGGACTATATCTTTCAATGTAATCGTGAGAAAAGTGTTTGCAACGGAGATGATTTAGAAGCACACCTGGAATGGTCAAGTGGAGAAATCAGCTTAAAGAATACTACATCTTCTTTTCAGAAAATCGAATCCTCCAAAAATCACATTTTGAAAGCCCCAATAGTTAAATGGATGCAACGTGACTAGAAAAATAAGCTAGTAAATTTAACCGTGTTCTAAAGAAATGGTTACCTTTGTGGTATGCTAAACTGATTTATGAAATCACATCATTTCCACCACTTCAAGTGAGCGCTGTAAGCTCTTGCCTTTACATCCGAGAAGAACATTTCGCACGCCTTCAAAAATACCAATTCAACTCACCAGTGTGATACAGCAAATAAGTTCTAACCCAGACAGCAGGAGTCAAGATATGCATGTTTTCGATAAAGAACAACAGTTTGAACTAACCCTTATGTCGAGAGATACGCCGTTGTCGCTTCAATCCACGGGGTGCTTGCATTAGTGGGTCGGTGAAAGTGAGTTGCAGGTTGACATAACCCTGGGGCAACATTGGAAGACGCAGTTTAGGCTTGGTGTCCAGCAAGTCCTGTAGACGCACAAATCTGTCAAGCAATGAAACCAAAACTCTGTTACTCACCTGTGATAGATGGGCGGATCGTGAATAGATGTTCAGATAGGGAAGAAATTAGCGATAATATAGTTATGAATTGATAAATGAATGGATCAAGCACAGGTTTATAAATCCTAGGCCTAATAAGAACCAGATCCATATTGCCTATACAAAAAGAAGTAATTGAAGTCTGGTTAGAGTTAGATGCATGGTCAGGTGAAAGGGCATATGACACGAGATGGGCGAATCAGATACAATGAAAGATGGATGATGGATGGATGCATGCATGCATGGGTGAGCAAGTAATAAACAAGTGGATAAATGAGTGAATTATATTGACAACTGGATTGGAAGTAGAAGGATGAATTTTGCATCCCTAAGCGGAAAATACTCATCAAATCTGGACCATCTAAACAGAAAAACTCGTTGAAATTAGACTTAATCGAATGACGGACCAAAGGGTGTATGTGTCAACAAGCAAATGGATGAGATAGCTGGACTAGGACAGATGAGTGAAATTTAGATATCGAAGCTCTCAGATGTTCTGTGAGGAATATTCAGAGGTGGTGGTGGATAAATGGATGGATAGGAGACCCATTGATAGACGAATTGATCAAAGCTTTTTTAATGGACGGACAGGTGCATGGAAAGACGAAGAATAAAGAGATCACCGGTGAACAGAGATAGGTAAATTCACGATGAATGAATGGATAAGGGATGATTGGTGAGTGAATCAGAGACTGATGAGCTGACAAAAAATAAAAGAATGAAATGAGAGCGCACGGATGAATACAAATACATATAGGTTGATGAGACGCACGGCCAGAAAAACGACTTACTGCACAGCAGCAAGAGTCCAGTCAGAATCATCAGTACTCTTCCCATTGTTTCCACCGCTGGCGCAACTACCATCGCTGGGATTGACAAACGCGGCGCCAATGGGATAGACACGCCTCCAAAAGACCTGGATCCACAACTCGCGCGCCTGTGAGACGTTCAAAGAAAACTCAGTGTTCCAACAATTGGAAGACGGTGATCGCCACGAAGTGTGCCATGATTTGTCGCTGTTGTCAACCTTCAGGAAGCAGCTCACATCCGCTGAAGGAGAAAATAGATAGGTTGCGTTTGGTAGCCACTTCACTAATTAAATGAACGGTATTTTACCTAGGTCTCAGAAAATAGGGACTTGTACTAGCAGTCGGCACATATCATGAGATAATCCAATCCAGACGTGCATGCAACAGCCTATGGAAAATGAAGATATAATATCTTGGGATATCTGTTCCAACACAAAACTTCAAGTACAATAAGGTAACAGGGATGACGTTCAGGAGAAGGATACTTCACTTCAGAGCACAAACTACTCGAAGACGTCCGCGCCTCTGCCAGAAAGTTAAGATCGCTTCCACAATTGTTCCAGGTCCAAAATTCAACATTCATTCTTGTGACTATTTAACAAAGTTTTGTGAGAACAGTGAACACAATTACAAACAATTTCAAAAAGTTGGCGCAGACTGGAGAGCAGAACCGCTTTTCACAACTGTAAAGTTGCAAAGTAGGCTGTTCAAGAAGGGTTCATTCGTACAGTCAATTTTATGCCATAATTTTCCAGGTATCAGTTAAATGTTATGATGAGTGTGTAAATGTAACGCAGAAGCGGGTAGAAAAATGGACGTACTGTCCAATTCTCGAGATCTCGCCTATTCTATTCCAGTAAAATGACAGGTGCAAAGACCCCGATTAGATTTAAACTGCATGTTAAAAACAGGTAGAGATGATAGAAAGCGAAAACAATATCATGAAGAAAAGCACCACCTGCGCACGGACAAACAACGCCCTGAGCTAGTAAGATGCTTTTCAATGTAGCTTTGCTTTTCATATTTCCGCACCATTTTAGTGGAAAAGATATTGATGAAAATGTTTCGAGGCTTACTACTTGGTATGTTGAAATAGTGGAAGCAACGATCGCCTGAATTTTAGTGTAGTATGACTAACTGTTTTGAAAATACTAGATTTGCGGATACCGACTAAGTAGAACAGAAAGTAGAATGGTAGCCTCACAATAGCTGGGGTTATGGGTACATCCAGCACCACTTCAAATTTTATTCATGAGTCAGGGCATTCGACAAGTCTTCACAGATGGCAAGTTAAGTCATAAACTAATGCACAGGATCGGTGTTAACGGACCCTCGGAAAGACGACAAACCAAATTAGCATTCCCATATGATGTGTTAAAATTAACAAACACATGCACAAAGCCTTCCGCTCTATCAGTTAAGCATGAATTCGAACTCTAAAAGTACAAAAAACAACGCCAATGAAATGATCTTCCCAAGACATCTACCGCCGTTGTTGCGTGAGATTATCGAGGGAAGAAGTAGCATGACGCAGATTCTAGTATGCGGAAATAAGCCCAGGCAACTGACTGACTCCACACCAGTCAGGTGAGGCCTGAGAGAAAACAACTTGGTGCCTTTTCAATAAGTAGAAAAAATGTGCATAAAAATACAGCTACTCACACAATAACGTCAATGAACATGCAGATGTGAACCCAAGATAAACAGGCTTCACACAATTTCCATCCAACCACGTTCTCTTACCCAGTTATCAAAATTAACGCAGCTGGCCTTCTGCACAATAGACACAAGGCCTATATAAGGTGGGCAAATAATGATTGGAGAACGAGCCACCTCCACAACTGTTTCAGAGGTGCAAGGACGGTCGTCCAAACACCAGTGCTCCATGCGGTCGGCTGAGTCAGCCAGACCGAGTGTGCAACCTGGAGGAAATCAGTGACTCACACACCAGGCATTTTTCAGGCGAAAGAACACGGACCAGCGACATGAAAACCACCAAGAGAATGGCCGCAGCTGCGTGACCTTTCGAGCCGGACAAAGCGATGGTAAGACCAAAACGATCCCCGTACAAAAAGTGCCCGCGTCAAAAAAATCACATGAGGACAGGTAGGAAACTGCGCCTTACTTGGCGCCACGGTGGAACAAAATCAAAGAATGCAAATTGAAGGCGTCAAGACCGCCCCCCATGAAGAACAAAAATGAGTCGGATTCTGCGTTCACGGTCCCGTATACCCGTCAAATAGAATCACGCTCTGAAGGCAATCACAGAGTTTATCGGACCCAAATTCAGGAAGGAGTCAATTGAGCGAGAACGCTTAGGACTGGAACTGAAAACCGCTAAGAGCAAAAACTGAGAGATGTAGGAATAAACTGCTATTGTCTACTAACACATTAACAGTGACTTCAAAAGACTTACCACACCAGGAGCATTTTGAACACTAAAGTTCGAAAGTTTGACTCAATTTCAGTCATTCACTGAACAAAACCTTTAAGAACCTGTCAAAATAATGAAGGCTGCTACATGAGGAGTCGAGTTTAACAAGGTGGAGAAGAATAGTGCAAGTCAACCATCTCTAAATGAAATGTGACATCCACTGAGCAGATATGATATCCTCACAACGCTTTCATAATCGTCAGCACTTATACTCATGCCATAGCATTTGTTTCCACGTTGTCACATGATCAGGTGGAGGTAGATTTAAGCAGTGAATAGCACGGTTAAGTTACGGCAAAATTGTAACAGAACCGTATCTATTTGAATTACACAACTACCCAAGCTGATCAGCCTCTATGGCTCCGACCCCTCATTCGATCCCATGTCCTTCATCATGCTTACAGCCTCCCAGTCATTCAAAAAGCACAATCACCACAACTTTACTGTGTCCTCAACAATGGCTCAAACATCACATCACCTCTTTGCAGAGACTGATCTACACCTACCCAAACTAAAAAAATGGGGGTAGTTCATTTACCAGAATTAAAACTGTTATCTCCGGTTTCTGGTAATAATGTGCAATAAGAGGCATCAAAAGGAGCCTGGGAAAGCAAGCGTGACCTCTTGCAGTTGGCACTGACAACTGTCACACTTTCACGCGGTATGGTCTTTCTGGCAAAGCACTACTCATCCAATACCTGTCACCTCAACTCCACCTTTTCCAGCGTTCAAATTAACAGGTGCAATTGTACTATTACCATGTAAAAATTAAAAGCTTGAAGTAGAAAGCTCGGGCGGCTACGTTAAAAGAAGTAAGCGGAGTTAATTACATCAGTACAGGACGTTCAGGTCAAGCAGAGAGAACGCATTTATCAATCTGATCGTATCGAGAGGAAAGGTAAACAAACTTGCGGACCAGGTGAATCTTCCACACTCTCCCGCTTGCACATATTTAGGGAGGCAGAAAGGCAAACATCATGTCGAAGATTTCGACTGCCCAGATAAAGGTAAGTAGTATTTACTGACTAACCGCACCAGTAGTGTGCAGTAATAAACAGAGATTAAATGCACGATGATCGCGACTAAAGCACCAAATTCATGCTATTCACGGGAATTAATATCACAAACGTCAAGTTACTACTATCCGGCCAGCTTGAATCAGTTTTCAGACGCCCAATACTAATGAATAGCATCCCTTAAAGGTAAAAACAAACAAATAACATGTGTCGATTAACCGACCTTTTAACTCGAACGTCTGAAAATACGAGTACTTGAGGTCCAGAAAGAGGAGGAAGCATTTATCATTGATAACTAGACAGTGTAGATACATTGATGGACGACGCCGCCAACGGGTATCAAATAACAGGTCGTCTAAGGAACAACTGCCGAGGCACTGCTGACTTGAAGTAGAGCACTCAAAAGTTTTGAAAAAAAAACGGATGCCAAGAAAGATGAAATAAACCATCTTGGTGGTCGGCAAATGGATATGAAAAACAGTGGGCCAAGTTTGTCTAGGTTTAGATGCCTTATAAATAAGTTCAAGCATGGTAAACTGAGTGAAGTTAGCCAGGACATCTGAGAGTCGGCCACCTGCCTCGGAAGAGGCTTGTAGCTAGATAACTAGATATGACTTGAGTGGTAAGTGGGTGGGCAGGGAAGCAGGAAGGCGTGAGGAAGTATTGCTTGCGAAATTAGCTTCCGCGAATTTGCATACAACAATACCTTACACACACTCACAAACCCACAAATGAGGGCAAAAGGCGTTTGCTAACCAGCTAGCCAGCCAAAGAAGAGCCATTGATGGCGCGGATTATGACTCGCCACAGAAAACGCGTGCATTTATACGAAAAGAAGGCAACATTTCCACCCGCCAAACGCACACAAAAGCGACTGTGCAAACTCAAACCCATCTTGAAACTAGGAATTCATCCACTAGTAATACCATAGTCCACCTTGCCACGAAATTAAGACCATTCCCCATGACAAGAACACACAACACAGTCAAGGAAGTGAAAAGAGAAGTGTAATTGACCAGGTTGTTGGCAGAGTTCAGCACCTCTCATAGTCAGTGAACTAGATTAAAGAAAGTCATACAAATGTGATACACACAAAGGCGCACAAAAGCGCGAGGGATAGTGGTGTAAACGCTAGTGTATGAACGCATGTATGTGAGAACCTGAGCCCCGTCACCACTACCACTATTACTACTACTACCCATAGCAAATTGGGCATAGTGGTCGATGCCTTCTGCTTTTTGACCATTTCACTAAGGTGGACCGCCTCTCATCGATGCACCTTCAGTACTACATAGAACCAAGCGCAATCACAAAATTTCAGCGAATAGTATCATTTTCTAGTCCATTTTATCCAGGAAGTTTACAATCTCTGCAAGGACGAAGCGAAAATAACTGCCCCATGAATAGGTTAAATGCCACAGGAGCAGATGAAGACAAGGCTTTCATGTCTCACCGGGTCTATCCTCGAATTTTGCCGAGAATTCTGCGGGCGAATCGATGAGAGCAGGTTTGGCACGCGAGCCAACTGAACCTCCTCCTGGGGAAAAAAGTGCTGCCGGGAAGACATCCAACAACCCCTCACAGCCAATGCAGCAAACCTTCAGAAGGCCAGTAACTGCGGTGATTGCGGGTGACGCCAACGAGGAAATAGAATGCTTCCTCGTTCCCACGTGACCCTCGCTCCCCGGCAGCGAAACACTTCCCGGCCTGTTATCCGGATGTTCAAGTAGATGTTGAATCTCTGGATCATTGATGGCCTCTGCAAAGGCCGCCGCGAGGTCTGGATCATCTTCCTGATTATCCACTACTGGTGGAACGGAGACAAGGTTCTGCATCGACAGCTGCAGCAAGTAGAGCTCTTGGAAGTATTCGCGAACGCGACGGTATGCCTGGATGATAAACAATTCAACAGCTTGATTCAATTGGCAATGTCAGAGGTGCGCCAACTTAAGGCAGGTTAAAGTAAAGAACGTAATATAACACTAATGGAAAATTTTATTAAAAGGACACCAGTGAAGCTGGCATCATGTGCGCTGGGTGAGCATTTGTGGATTAGACTTAAACAGGTATTCACCGACTCCAGATATGAGAATGAATTGAAAGCGGAAGCAGGATAGAAGCGCGGGATCTGTGAAAGCGTTGGATTCAGTTGGTAAGAAATAGAAGCAAAAGAAGGCAACGCACTCAGTCCCCAACTCAAACTCCTTGCAATGGCCGGCAGAAAGCGGGGACATGCGTATTAGCCAGGGTTGCCACATTGGTCCTGCAATCTTTTCATCCCACCATCTATGCACAAAGCTATGTGCATGTCAACATCCAAGCCTGGAAACCATACGGGCATACACCACCGGATGCATGCGCAAGGGAACGCTATCTACCAATCCATTTTCGGGGGGGGGGGGGACAAGACATGACGCAATATTTATCTTCACCTAGTTGGTTAAACAATCCATTTGGACAAATTTAAGCATCATTGAGAATTTATTGTCATCAAGACATCGGCACACAGAGAACGATAAACTGGAATCATCACATTTCACAGGCCCCAATGGAATGATACACGGCGGCCAGAGTGCCAATAATGCGAAAGGGATAAAGCACTATCTACTAGCAAAGAAAAAGATTTAAACAAAGCATTAGACTCAACTAAAAGCGCGATGCCAAACTAAACGCGTACCTGCCCAGTTAGCAATGGTGAGAGAGAGCGCGAGTTCGAGAGGGTACGCTTACCAATGCCTTTTTCTCTGAAATACTACTCGACTTGGGCTCTCGGAAACTCCCGTAAATCTGCGAATTTTAAAGGAGCAGAACGTTTCACTGCTTACTCAAATCCTATATCCTATATACGGGTGTCATCGACAGCCAATGATTCAGTGCGTTACGTTAAATGTCCGATGAATTGTTACCTTTAATTTGGTTGTCTTTTCGGCACCTTTTTGTGGTCCCGTGAAGGCGTTAAGAACCTTTCCAGCACCCTCGTACACAGCGCGTTCTATTCGAAGTCGGTACTTCAATTCTGCCACTTGCTGCTGCCAGGAGTGAGTTGCAGCAACACCGAAAATGTAGGCACCATTGGCACGGGTGACGTCTGTAAATGTTGGCGATGAGGTAGGCAATGTGGACGAAGTAAGATTGTCGTCATTGAAAGGCAAGGGCGACATTGGAGACGAATCATCAGACTAAAGCAAAAACAACAATGCCAACTCAGGCAAACAAGCTGCAAAGCACTCGATAACTACCCACAAATGACTGTTGAATAACCATCAGAAGTTATCGTCGAGGGGAAGAGTTCCATGCGAACCAATATCACGAATGAAC
>NW_020170423.1:157435-192699 GCF_000524195.1 Echinococcus granulosus | reverse complement strand
AATCTTCGCCTCAGCTACCCCCAATTGTTTCCTAGCCGACTCAAGGCAGTTTCGAGGACCATCTTTATACGTTTGGCTTAGCCTCTCAGCTCCGTTTCGCACACGAATTTCAATATCCAAGGCCTTTTGAATGGATGCTATGGCCTCTTCATTTGATGCAGCATTGTCTCTCATGGCGCGCAACATTTCTGCAAGACTGGTCACAGATAAAAAAGATCCTACCTTGAGGAAGCTTGTGTCGTAAAATAAGCAAGCATGTATCAAGTTCACCAATGTCTTCGGAAAGGTCTTTAATCTGTTCATTTAGCTGCTTGATGTGAGCAGAAGCCTTCTTCGAGTTTTTCGGAGTAACCAATTTTTCTTTAAATAATTGTTGGAGCTTCATTTTGTCCTGGTTCAACCTCTCCTGAAGTTGCCGATGCGTTTCTTCGACGGATGACTCTTTCAAACCATACCGACTTGTAAGAGATTTTACGTACGAAGAATATTCCTGAAAAAGCCGTAGATTAAGGAAGACGGCTTACCATTATGATGACTGCACTGAGCCAGAGCTAATGGATTTATCTAAAATGATTGCATATCACTAATAAAAACCCGGAAGTAGTAGCATGAGCAAATTGGTACAAGTAAAACTGCCGCTTTAAATACCGGAGGAAACACTTGTTGGGAAAAAACCTGAATTCAAATCACAAAAGTCCTAGGGCTTCAATGCAACCAACACCGGTCCTATAATGGGATGTTTGATAAGACCCATGGTATGAATAAACAATGACACGTTGTATTTCGCTTAAAAATAAATTAAAAACCTCAGCAGATAATCGCAACAATGAAAAGACCAAAGTCTAGGACCCTGTAGAATTCTCAGGTATGTTAGAGTGAACCAAGATTCGCACTAAATTTCAGGTGGTATCTTTAATATGCACCATTCTAAAGAGGCAAACACCCAGTAATCCATGGAAATTACACATGACAGCATAATACTCGGCCCACCCACACAAATGCACGAATGAGCAACACCACTCAACTTTGGCGGGTCCGCTTATCTATGACTCTCGAAAGTGTTAAACAATAATTTATTAAAAAAGCTGTTATAGCATATTCGAGCAACAATCAAGCTGGTAGCTAATGGCCAGTACAACGATAAAATACCCACTGTGAATGTGTGGTGTGGCATTGCGCATGCCTATTGTGAAAATTATTTAATAGCGTAAAGCCAATATGAACTGGGTTTTCATTCCGAAAAATAAGTTAATCAACTAACGCTAAAAAATAAGCGATTAAAAGCTTGTGCACCTAATTTGTTTTAGGGAAAAAGTTCCCTTATATATTACTTGCCCCAATTTTCGGCAGTTTTTGCCTGGGCAATTTTCAGTCAAAAGGTTTACTGAATGGACACTTAAATAATTACGATGGCTAATACATTCCTACTAGCTGCAACGTCGGAATTTTCAGAATCTTTTAAGTTTCAAACCTTATAAACGTTGAAAACAATTGTAAGTTTCCCCTTTCCCACTCTAGTTTCATGTACTTTGATAACTAATTGTAAGGCATGCGTAGGAGAGAACTTGCTTTATTCGCGAAGTCTGCTAAATAAATGCAGGTTATTAAAGTCTAAATGCGATCGGAGTTCTCTTCCGCTTCAGTGGTCAGTGGAACGCGTGCGTACCCGTGGTTGACTAAAACTTAACACTATTTGCCTAATAAAACTATCTAAGCAAACTCGTACCACCCTTCAAATTTAAACTTAAAATTGCTCTTCTTCGACACAGTAATCAACCAACACCTTTTAACATAATAACTGACCGATGTTTTTATTCAATCTCTATCAATTGCTGTCGAGCGACATTTTCGCCAAATTCTTTAACTAGAGTTTTGTTGAAAAACATGCTTTAAGCTCATTTTATTGTAGAGCGATAAAAACACCTTACCACTAGCTGTAATGTAATACGATAGTGGTTTGTCCCTCGGCATTGGTGAGGCGCGACTTTTGTACTTTGAAGTAGCCCCCTTGTACCTCGCTGGGTGGACTGGCCTTTTTGGGCCATGCCAATAGCCCAGACACCTTCTCTGCGCTGAATATATATTCTGCCCGAGTATTTTGTCTTCTTTCATCTTCAGGGAGTCCCGTGACACTGCAGTAATGTTAAATTTTCCCAAACTGCCTAATATTAACTCTTTATCTGTATTGCCTGTTGAAAATAATGCGCTGAGGAAAGGCTCATGCCATTATCCCTACATCTGGTTACCGAACTAAACTAGTCTTAATTTGCTGCTTCCATGGGTTTCTTCTATTTGAGCTGTGGATGATGTTTATGAAAGGCAACACCCCATGGTTTTGATTACCTACTATCAATGTTGGGCGGCTGTAATTCCACCCCAAACACAATTTTAATGAAAGCGTGAAATCATATCGGTTGCCTTATTCACTATTTGCTGATCTTATTTATCCTTATTCACGTGACAATCCCCTACCCTCCTACAAACCTTAAAAGTCCACCTACAATGGTATGCTCTGATGGCACAGAAATCTTTTCAGATTAGGTGACCCACCCTAAAAGGTCAAGAAAACTTTGCACACAATAAGCACGTTTTGATGAAGCACTCGCGACATAGTGAAATCTCTGGATGGTTTATGCTAAAGCGAAAGTAAAATCTCCTTTCAGAACTTTGCTGAACTTCAACGTCCGCTTGTAGTTACGGTGGAAGTCAATGGGTGAACAAGCGCACTTTCCCCAACTTTCAGCGACTCTCCAAAATTAACTCTTTACATCGTTTGGTGCAACTTGGCTTACTTAAAAGAGCTAAGGGGATTTAAACATATTTCGCCATCTCGACTTCTTAAACTTTCAACAGTTAACTAATACCATTGTAATTCCCCCAAGTCTTCACGCGTGTTGTAATAAGCTAGAGAAGTGTGAAAGATCGTCCAGTTCTAATGTGCAAGGGAGCTAGCAGGCCACTAGTATGTCCAGAAAATCATATCAAAGAGCAGGATTGTAATTTCCCAAGCCTCAAATGAATGCACAAATAAGGAAACGTCAAACCATCGCATTGTAATTACAGCTCAGACTTTCCAAAATGCTCCCCATGGTCAGGCGACCCCCCACTTCCCTCCGAAGAAATCTACGGGATTCTCCATCACTCCCGGTGTGCATTAACATAAATTGATAGATGTCACTGACAGTCGGTAGGGCTTCAGGGAGAATTTGTCCTCGAGTGACTGACGGCGTAACACGTGGCCGTGCACAACCCGTCAAGGCTTCTCCATCTCGGTTGACATCTCTACTCCAGCTGCTCCTGTCCATTTGCTGCGTTTCGTTTTACCCATCGGACTTCCCTTTTCATTGATTGCTAACTTCAAGTAACATCCAACGCAAGGCTAAACTAAATGGTTTCTGACTTGAGAGTTGCTAACGTAGACCTTTCTAAAATTTTAACCGTTAATATGTGTAACTCTTTGAGTTCTCCAACTTGGCTGATGCACACTAACCTCATCAATCTGCCTGTCTTGTAAAAGTAATAATGTCAACTATGCCTTAATTAATTAAAATTGAGTTTTATGGGTTGATAGCTGAAGCGCCAGGTCATAGCTTAATGAAGATCGCTTATTCAAGGACTAATGAAAAAGACAAGCCTTAGCCCAAGTTTAATATGTCACTCAATAAATGGAACCACGCAAATGGGATATCGTGTAGGAAGTTTATGTGTGGTAAAAGGCTTTACCAAAACTCTTTGCAAGAGTACAAAATTGGCACTCTAACAGTACCAACTTTGAATGACAGCGAAGGCGCAGCTCACCGCCTAACGAATTCCACATTCAACTACCTTCACACTTCAGGTGGATTTTGATGGGATTTGAGGTTACAGCTGTCAAGGGTTTTCCCTTATCTGACTAGGTTTAGACAATTGTATAATCCAAAATACCTTCGAATTTCTCTGCCTCTCTTAACACTTCGCAATTACCAACTTCTCCATCACTATGAATGCTGCCTTCGTTCTACTTGCAGCGGTCTAGTTTACCACTGCGTGAAGGCCACAAAAACCCTAAACATAGGGCATAAAACCGTAAGTCAAGATTTTCATTTCACTACGGCTAAACCCACCAATCCCCATTCGACGTCAAAGCGGCCAGCTCAATTGGCTACCAGGTACACCTTTTCCATTGGTCAGGTTGACAATCGTAGAGTATAAATAGAGCGTTTCTCGCCATTTTGCAGCAATTTCCCACGCTTTTTTGACGGAATCCGCTAACGGAATGTCCTCTCCTGGTTAGTATTCCTTTTTTACCGTAGAAGTAATACCGTATTGCTATGCACATAGCTTCGACTTGTTTGCAGAGGGTAGAAGTGGCTGGCTAAGGTTGTATGCCTATCCATGATGGGTTCGGAAGCAGTAGATTGCATTATTTCTTTATGTGAAAATATTGTGCTCGTTGTAGAAGGTCACGCGAACCACCCTGGACCAAAACCAGGTCCACATGACTGCAAGAAAGACTGCAATAAGGCTCCGCATCCAGAAGGTCATCCTTGCCCCCACAACCCGCCTGACCACAAAGGACCTCCGCCCTGTAAACACGGCGAACACGGCAAGCCCGCTGACTGCGAGAAGAAATGCCACCCCGAAGGTCACAAGCCTGAGTGCAAGTGACGTGGCCACTACGATTAATCAAAGACTAACATTCACTCCCCTTGCCTTCCCTAGATGCTTATCCTGATTCCGGAATCTCTTCTCCTCCCTCCCCACCTCTTACCTCTATTATCTTCCAGTCTTGTTCACTTAATGTTAAGTTCTGCGCACCAGCATGGTCTTCTCATTCTCCTTTAAGGGGCGTGGGGTTGTGGTTTCGTTTGTCTCTCAATTGACACCCTGTCGGACCGCTCAGCAATCCAGAGGAAAAATCATTCAATCACTTTCTCCGTTGGCATTATTAGTAATTCCATTCCCAGTAACAAGAATGGCAGTATTTTGCTTTTCTTCCACCTATGATGATGTTCTGTAGCATCCAAGTTGCCCTTCAAGAGCCTGCTACACTGGTAGCATTAGTGCAGCTCCATGTCACCGTCGTGTAGGCCAAAGCGGGGAAGATAAAAGGTCAGCGTATCCGTGATTGCAAATGACAACACAGAACATTCGACAGCATTGTAAGAGAACGATGCTTGGTCTATTCCGACATTTAACTTTGTGACATCTTTACTCTCCTTAATTTCGGCTTCTACCTCTGTAATACAATGTTTTCACATCATTCATTCGCCCCTTCATCTGTATTGTGCGAGAATGATGATTGGCCTATTCGGGCATTTAACTTAGTGACATTTTTACTCTTGTTATTTTCGGATTCCACGACTGTGATACGATTTTTTCACCTCAATCAGCCTTACTGCTAGTCAATCCGCCAATAGACCTACCATTGACACCGATCCACACTCACGTACACGCCAACGTCGGTGGGAGGTTTGCTAAAATAATGACTACCTACTTGGAAGTCAGTTTACATTAACAGTAACCGACGAAACTGAGGGGCAAGCAAACTCACAGTCTTTTAATTGTTGGGAATATGGGTATATCGGCAACACTTCAACCCCTCATTTATGAGTTAGCGTATTCAATACGGCTTCACAGACGTCAAGTTAAGCCAAAAACTGGTGACCAAAATCAGTGTTGACGGGTCCCATGAATGATAATATGCCAAATTAGCGGTGGCACATCAAAGGAATTTGGCAATTTTAGGTGTCCCTTCCCCCGGCGATGTGCAGCATCCTTTACTCACAAGTTGCCATTACTTTCCTTTCGCTGATCGCTGTCTGTTAGGCGGTCAGGCAGTCTTAACCGTTTAAAAAAGAGGCGGGCAAGCTCTGTGATTTACTACTCCCCTATCCGCGCCATTGTCGAGGAAGAAATTTCACGGCCTTGCATTCACTGTACTTGTGCCCTCCAAGTATGAATGGCAGCCATTCAGGGGCACGCTGGGTAGGAAAACAGGATCCTCACCTAACTTTAGGCTCGGTAAAAGGGCTGGGGCGAAGTAGCCAAGTACGGACGCTATTCACCACGCAATTGACCAAATCACTGAAACTGTTGGTATCCATGATGATAAATTTCTCCAATCCAAGCTGTGAATGGCGTTGTTTACGAGAGTCAACATCCCAGGATTCTGATTCCCTCCAGTCTTCATTATTGGGTAGCGGTGATTCCATCCCAGATCCGAGATCTCTCAAAGGGGAATTTTATACTCATTGCAATATTTTTCATTTTCTAATCCTATCTATTCCTTTTCACGTGACAATTCCCTACCCTCACATGAACCGTAAAAGTCCACCTACAGTGGCATACTCTGATGATGGTACAAATATCTGGTCAGATTTGGAGACTCACCCCAAAAGTTTAAGCAAAGTTTGCATAAAATAAACACCTTTTGATACTGTGCTCGTCGCAGGGCAAAATCTCTTCATGCTTTATTTTCAAACATAAGCCGACCTTCTTAAAAAACTCAGTTGATCTTCAAAATGCACCCACAGTTCCACACTTGCAGAAGTTGACAAATCGTGATGTGCATAATTCAAGTGAAAGAAATACACAGAAATGTGCAGAACTGCCAAAATACCCACACAAATGCATGAATAAACAACACCATTTGACGCGAGCCGATCCACAATGCTCGAATGACTTATCCAGGTCTTTGGTACCTTCAAATAGTGGTCAACGCAATGATAACTGACGTGCTCTCTGACCTGGAAATTGCTTACAAAGACCCTCTCAATGTGCTCAAGCATTGATAAAACAGCCCATTTTATTCCTCTGGCTCTTCAATTAACTAAACTCCTCAGTCCACCTGCTTTGTTTGGGTAACGATGATAACCAATGCATAATGTGTCAAAATCAGGTTCTAATAATAACTCTTAGTTGTCCATGGGGACGTAGACAAGGGCAACAACCTTCACAACCACTACACCCTCAGCATTTGACTCAAAGCTCTACTCTTTGAGCTTGAAATGTAACAGTGGATTTCACGAATGCAAAACGTCTAAACAATGCATTGCCCCTATAGGACAAAATCGGAGCCCTATTCCTCAAACCCACTTTCATCTGCCTTCTCGCCCTTCACGTGCCTCCTGAGGCTAGTCCTCAACATGATTTGAGCAATGTGATTCTGCTTTAACATTTGTATAATTCACAATTCTTTCCAATCCCTCGTATCGGCACTATACTTCGCATTTACCAACTCCAACGTCACTGCGGATACAGCCTTCAGTCTACTCACAATGCTCTACTTTGCGAATGTGTTGGTCACGATCAATCTTGAACACAGATGTACACCTCACCTTGCATGAACCAAGTCAGGCACTTTCAGTGTAGAGTGTTCCACGCCACAGCGTCTAAACCAGCCAATCCACATGAGGCATTGAGGCAGCCAAGTGCATTGGTTACCGATCCCACCTCTTCCATTGGCTAGGTTGACATTCCTAGAGCATAAATACGGGCTTTTCTCACCACTTTGCAATCTTCCAACGACTTACACCAACGAAATGTCTTCTCCAGGTCAGCTTCCAATTTTTTACCACAGTAGGAATACAGCATTGTTGTGCATATACGTTTGACTTGCTAGCGTAATGAATGACGGATAAGGTTGGATAATTCCATCTGATAGGTTTGGAAACAGCAGATTTCATGATTGCGCTATGTGTGTGTGTGTGTGTGCGTTGTTTGCGTTGTAGAAGGTCACGCAAACCACCCTGGACCAAAACCAGGTCCACATGACTGCAAGAAAGACTGCAATAAGGCTCCGCATCCAGAAGGTCATCCTTGCCCCCACAACCCGCCTGACCACAAAGGACCTCCGCCCTGTAAACACGGCGAACACGGCAAGCCCGCTGACTGCGAGAAGAAATGCCACCCCGAAGGTCACAAGCCTGATTGCAAGTGACGTGGCCACTACGATTAATCAAAGACTAACATTCACTCCCCTTGCCTTCCCTAGATGCTTATCCTGATTCCGGAATCTCTTCTCCTCCCTCCCCACCTCTTACCTCTATTATCTTCCAGTCTTGTTCACTTAATGTTAAGTTCTGCGCACCAGCATGGTCTTCTCATCCCACCTTAAAACAGATGGGGCTGTGATTTCCTAAGTCTTGCTATTCACAAATAATTAGTGTTCAGCAATTTATTAGGTCCATAAGAGATAAATTTATGACAAGAATTGTCTCTCCTTCGCCTGCGTTTGCATCATTGAAAAGGTTTTTTACAAGGAGAAAATAACATTTCATTCCTTAGCTTCCAACCAGGGTCAAGATCTTAACAGTCAAGTTACCGGTAAAGACAGCTTCACTCGTCGCAAGAGTAGCATGAGGGGCAGCTCCATGCTTACGGCATGCAGACTAAATAAAAGAAGACGAAACGCCCGCGTATCCATGATTATAGGGAAAACATATCATTCAGCTATGTTGTGAGGAAACCATATTTGACCCAATCGACTCCAGCTTCTACTTCTGCGTCACAGCGTTCTCACATCATTTCTAACGCATTCCATGGACCTCCAACCACAGTCACACAAGAAGGTGTCAGAAGGTTTCGCGTGATAGGACTAACTACATGGGAATCAGGTTAAATTTGCAGAGGTCAACCAAACTGTAAAGCAAACGAACTGACAGTCCAATGGTGGTACAACGACATCACTTCAACCCTCATTCATGCGTCAGCACTTTTTGTACGTCTTCAGAGACGTCAAGGCAAGTCAAAATGATGCCCAGGATCGGTGTCAATGAGCCCAATGAATGATGACACTAAAAATTAGCATAAACATCTGACGTGTTGGAATTCAAACACTTGCACAGAGCCATCCGTTCTATCAGTTAAGTGCTGGAATCAATGCTTAAAAGCATAAACAATACAAGCAAAGCTATCCCTACAAGGCATCCACCATCACCACTGCAGTACGGCAATGGAAGTGGTATAAAGACGCATGCAGACTAGCTACCTAGCCCTCCAGCAAACAAACCCTCCAGCCAAAAAAGAAGCGCTGTAGCCGGGGCTAACGACTCGTCACAGATGACACCTACATTTTTATGAAAGCACATAGAGGCGAATGTGCAAACCCAAACCCATCTTGAAACTAGGAATTCATCCATCAGTAATACCATAGTCCACCTTGCCACGAAATTAAGACCATTCCCCATGACAAGCACACACAACACAGTCAAGAAGTGAAAAGAGAAGTGTAATTGACCAGGTTGTTGGCAGAGTTCAGCACCTCTCATAGTCAGTGAACTAGATTAAAGAAAGTCATACAAATGTGATACACACAAAGGCGCACAAAAGCGCGAGGGATAGTGGTGTAAACGCTAGTGTATGAACGCATGTATGTGAGAACCTGAGCCCCGTCACCACTACCCGTAGCAAATTGGACATAGTGGTCGATGCCTTGTGCACTGCAACCATTGCACCAACTGCGGTACAACTTTTCATCGGTACGCATTCGGTGATGAATGGTGATCTCTGTAAGGACGACGTGAAAACAACTGCCTGACAAATGAGCTAACTCCCATAGGAGTAGATGAAGAGAACGCTTTCGGGTCTCGCTGCGTCTATCCCCAAACCTTGCCGAGAATTCTGTGGGCAAACCGAAGTGAGCGGGTGTCGTCTGCAAGCCTACTCCTCCTCCTCCAGGGGAAAAAGGTGCTGTCGGGAAGTTGGTGAGGTAATTTTGACACCATTGGAAGGCAAAAGCGATGGTAGGGTCGGATCATCAGACTAAAACAAAAAACAACAACACCAAATCATACGGACATAAACTGCGAAGCAGTAGATAGCCATCAAGTGTTACTGTCAACAAAACAAGTTCCAAGCAAATAACTATCAAGGACGAATTAAGCAAAAAAGACCGTGCCGACGTACACCAGCATGCTTCAATCGTGCCAACTGATTCCGCAGAAAGCCGATCTTCGCCTCAGCTACCCACAATTGTTTCCTAGCCGACTCAAGGCAGTTTCGAGGACCATCTTTATACGTTTGGCTTAGCCTCTCAGCTCCGTTTCGCACACGAATTTCAATATCCAAGGCCTTTTGAATGGATGCTATGGCCTCTTCATTTGATGCAGCATTGTCTCTCATGGCGCGCAACATTTCTGCAAGACTGGTCACAGATAAAAAAGATCCTACCTTGAGGAAGCTTGTGTCGTAAAATAAGCAAGCATATATCAAGTTCACCAATGTCTTCGGAAAGGTCTTTAGTCTGTTCATTTAGCTGCTTGATGTGAGCAGAAGCCTTCTTCGAGTTTTTCGGAGTAACAAATTTTTATTTAGGTAACTGTTGGAGCTTCACTTTGATCTGGTTGAGACTATTCTGAAGTTTACAAATCGTATGCACAAAATCTGAAGCAAATGAGTTCTAAGAAAATAGGTGCGGAGCACGTTGAACTAAAATTTGTGCTTTGAATTAGCCGTATCCCATAATAACCACCACTTAAGAAGAAAAACAGTTAGATATTTGAGGGAAATCGCGTAAGACAGCGTAGATCCCAAACTAACCACACGAACATCTCGGGCCAGCATCATTCAACTGAGGCGGACTCGGTTATCGTGACCCTTGGAAGTGTTGAACGAAAATCAAGGTAGAAAATAGCTATGGTAGAGTTCGTTAATTTAAATCCACAGTGTTTAAAGTTTAAATTATTTGTCTGTTTTTCAAAATATTTTAGAGTGATGAGTTTAATTATTAGATCCCAATGCTCCTGATTATTTACCTCAAGTACCGCTATACGTAACGCTAATCTAAATGCTATCTAACCTAAGAGTTGTAAACATATAATCTTTCAATATGGCTATTTGTAATTGGTTTAGCCTTATTTTTTCGGCTTTGCTACCTGACGTTAGACTTATCAGTGAACTTTTCTCGCAGATTTATCGTTATGAATTTGACAAGACTTTGCCTGAAAAAGTGATGACCGGGGCAGCTAGTAGCACTGCCTAATTGTCCTTGGTTGCGTAATTAAGTGCAACAATATTTGACTGAATGACCGATTTGTACCATTCGGATTAATCTAAACAGCAGTAGCGATTGTGGAGGCAGTACTAACATTATTTCCTAGTTAGCTGCCATTTTTTATTCAACATTAAATCATTAGCACCCTCTATACTCTTAACCCAACTTTGATGTGTCCGAGGGTGCACATAACTGCAACTTAGATATACGCATAAGTAATGATCTACTACCCACATCTTTAGTGCAAAGTGAGACGATTTATTAACTGGGCATTTAAAAGGTCTGCCCTTATTTTATTTCCGCCGGTGACTCATCGAGTGATGCCGCTGATTCTAAATGCCGCATTGTTTTTTTACGAAGGCAAAACAACTGGACATATATACACTACTAGTATTAAATATCACCGAGGGTGTAGTGTACCTTTTCCGAAAATTGGCATTGGTCGACTTTTGCTCCTCATGTGGATAAAGATGGCACTCCTAATTAACACCGCCTACTTATTTCCTTCTCACTCCCCATCCTTGCCATTTACAAACTCCACTCTCATTATGATTGCTACCTGCGCTCTACTTTTAACAGTCTAGTTTACTACCGCAAAGGCCATGTGAAAAAACCTAAACAAAGAGAACGGAGACGCGCGCTAGCACTGTTATGGGCTAAATCAAGCACTCATGGCCGGGCGTTCCGTTCAGGCAGAGCTAAACCCACCAATCCACATGAGGTACTAATACATCCAGGCTATTGGCTAGAAGATTCACCTTTCTCATTGGTCCGGCTGGCAATCGTCGGACGTAAATAGGGGCGTAGCTTAGCTTTCTCCACTGTTGTACATTGTACTATTTCTGTCAACTAACACCGGCGGAATGTCCTCTTCTGGTGAGTTTCCTGTTCTTTTTTCACAGTAGTGGTGTAACATTACTATACACGTAGGTTCGACTTGTTTGCAGGGAAGATGATATGTTAGGTTAGATGCTTCTCTTTGATAGTTTTGGAAACAGTGGATTTCACTATTACTTTATGTGTACATGCTGTGTTTAAAGTAGAAGCTCATATGCACCACCACGAGCACGGGTCAGCGGACTGCAAGAAGGTCTGCGGTGAGGGTGCTGCCACCAAATGCCAAACTGGCTGTCACAAACCGGGCGTTGGGCATGGAACTGAACCCTGCAAACACGACAAACCCGCTGATTGTGATAAAAAGTGCCACTCGGGAGAGCAAAAGCCTGCTACCGACTGTAAGGGCTGTTGCCACTAATTTAAGACAAATGTTCACTTCCTTTACCTCCCTAAACTGTTCATCCTGATTCTGGATCTGCTTCTCCTTCATTTCTGCCCACCTATTGCCTATGTTGTCTTCTAACATTCTCTACTAAATATTAATGTCTCCTCGGCAGTACGGACTTCTCATTTTCCAAAATCCGTGGGTTTGTGGTTTCCTAAGTCCACCATTTCACAAGCTATTAGGCGGCTCAGCAATCCACAGGGCCTATGAGGAATAAATCCATAATGAAAATCGTCTCATCACTATCTCTTGTTTGCATTATTGACGGTTTTACTTTCACTAAATTCCTTAATGTTTCAACTGTGGTGGAGCTCTGTAGCACTCAAGCTACTGGTAAAGACCCTGATGCACCTCCTTGCTGCTGACGTATGGACTGAATCGCAGAGGATGAAAGGCTCGGGCATCTATGAATTTAATAATAACAGATGTCACAGAGATAACTCCACCACCTCTTCACTCTCCGTGGTACTGGCTCTTATCTCTGTAGCACGGTGTTCTGACATCATTCCCCCATATGGCCGGTTCGGCCTTCTATGCACCTTCCATGGATCTCTATCCACCCGCATGCACATGCCGGTGCCTTTGGGAGGAGCTCTGGTGCTACAGTGTACTGCCCTTCCTTTCAAAAACGTCTTCCTTGACGCTCTCCATGATCTCTTATCTGCTCCACGACAATCTTTTTAGTGATTCTTAGCAGAACACAAGACTAGGAAGACTACTACGTATCTGTACTAGAATGAAGATTGTGAGTTTTTTTGACCAGCGTGAGATCCAGTAATTAAACTTAAGTGAGGAAAGGAGTAGTTCCAGGGATTTAAATCCAAAGCAAAGCAATATTTTTCGGAGAGCCTAATCAAAGTACTAACTGCTTAGAGCCACGTAATGTTTTCCCATCTCCATATTTCTTGCAACTTGGAGGTATAACAAATGTTCATTCTTCGCTCACCATTCTCAGTTTCCTTTACGGACCATTTGGATTTGTGCGATTCTGACCTTCTCTAATTACTGCCCTCGGCATTGAACCCTTCGCCAAATCGCCACCGATTTTGTTATTCATTGCATATACTTTCCTTGGTGACGTTTCAGCGCAACATGCAACCCTTAAAATTCTGACTGTTTTGGCACTGTGAAGTGGGTTACTTACCAGTGTGGGCGCTTGAGTCATCTTGGAAAATTTCATGTAACCTTTGTGACTCAGATCATGTTAAAAACACGTTTTTCACACAAACAAACAAATGCAGATCCAATCTTTATGATTTGATTTATTTCCGGTAGATTTACCCGTTTACTAGTTGATTAATATCCACGAAAAAGACGTGATAGTAGGTGTGAATGAGAATCTGCTAACAAAGGTTTGTCGCACCCAATTTGCTTTGACATTGGCACATTTGGCAGCAATAATTTGACTCCCGTGGTGAATTTTGATGTATGCATAATCTGGAACGGGATTCGGGATCTACTTCTCGGATGGTATTCGAGAATTTTCAACGATCTAGAGGGATAGAAATACAAGCTTTAAATAACTTCCAGTGTCAAGCGTGATGGCACCTGTAGCAAAGATAACTATTCTCTTTTGGCAATGCAAACACTGCATCTTTGACTGGAATTTTCATCCATTAACTTTACATGCAAAGGGATAATAAATAGGACTGACTTAGGACTACATTCTTTTGCAGTTTTGCCCCATAAACTAGATGACAAATGGGGTGATTGGTGGCAGGTAAACAATATGGTCAATCTAATGTGGCTGCTAAGATTTGATTTCAAAAGAGAATAACCAAGTTGGTTTCAGTGGAGTATAGGTATGAGATGAGCACAAGATCACCACGGTTGTAAATGCTAGCTACCTCCATTTCTCATGCAATTGTCGACTACCAATGCCAAGAAAAAGGTAACAATCATCACTCAGAGGGATAAAGTAAGCAAGGATGAGAAAGAGGCTAAATCTACCCTCCCTAAGGTGCACTAAAAGACGTTTGAATGAGCTAGTTTTGCGCTGTCTTGCAAGAATATGAATGGCACCTCCTCCAGACTCACTGACCGACTAGTACCGTCTGCTTCTGAGGAAGAAAAGTCAAGGTTGTATCCAGCTTAGCCGAGTAATTAAGCTTCTGTTGCATTGTCTGTTCTTTAGTAAACGAGCAATCTCTAGTGATCATTTGCGTCTGCAGTCAACCGCATGAACAGAGATGATCTTGTGGAAATAGGTGTAGATAATCAGCACCATGTTTGCTTAGTGTTGCACCACGAAAGCCCACTTCTAGTCACAAGTCATACCGTCAGCCAGTCAGGAGATAATTACTTATAATTACCTGTTAGGGTAGTTGGACACACCTATCTCTGCGGTACTTTTTTGCAAATTTCTTTTTCCAGGCGATATACGTATAAATCAATTGCTCCATCATTTACGCAAAACATTCTACCATAATCAAGTGGTGTAAACAATCCAATTCTGGACGATGCGTTATGCTGCCGCACATTTCACCTTTTTTTAAATACTATTCATCAAATTCTACGAGAATTTTCTGCAATAACGAAACCGAGTTAAACTAGGTTCGTAGTCCATACAAGCTCGAAGCACATCAGATTAATTCCACCATCATTTTTCGATACTTACGTTCAAAAGAACAGTATAAGTGATAGATGAAGGGTCTCGATAAATTGAGCGATATCAACGCCATGTAAAAGGGTTATAAAAGATTGGGTGCATCCTACGAGCCGCTTTAAATTGCACAAGTCAATGCAGTGAGCTACACCTAAAAACGTGTTAAATCTCTTGAACATTTAGTGCTTTTAATCTTCCCCAACCTTGTAAAAATGGAAATCATCTCATATTGGAAGAAAAGGCAGGATTACTAGAAAATGATCCACTACATAGAGGGTGCTTGTGGGACTTAAGGAAGTATACGGAGAACATGGATACTGAGTCATCTTCCGTTCCGTTAGGACGGAGAGAGAGAGGTCATCATGACAAAATTCCTTGATGTCGGTAAACTGCCAAAGCGTAGATTTTTTCCTTCGTAAGTGCCAGTCATTTCAAGTAAGTGTAATACATCAACGTTCCCATTGAGGACGCTCACATACGTAAGGTTAAAAAGGCTTCGAACGTATACAATGCGGCAGTATAACCAGTCTACTCTTGAGTGTCACGCAAACAACCGCGCAAGTCTTGGCCAAGAAATTGCAAAATTTGGCTTATGGGTATATTTTAACCGATGTAGGATCATTCGTTACCTATCTACAAGTCACTTACCCTCATTCTATCAAATCAAACAACAGGAAACAGGTGTCCGTGTTTTTACTTGAATGAATTTAAGTCGAGCCAAGGTATGTAAATGAGAAGCGTTATCAACCATCGCTTTAATCACCCGCTTTTGCCTTTAGAATCACAAATGTTAGATGGTACATTGGCGTGATCAACGATTTGTAAGTTGATTCTGCGGTGGCATCGTCAAGGCCAACTATTGGGCGTGGATTTAAACATCGTTCTGGCATCCTGTTTTATTGCATAAAAAAAGAGACTGTTCTTTAAAATTTGGATAACCCTAATGATGACGGAAACCTTGTCTTTTCGTAAATTTGCGAAAACGATGATTAAATTGCTTTGTCGAGTTATAATTCGAAGAAAACCAACAAGTGGCAAAAATGTCTATTTTATGCTCTCGTTAAAGCATCACTCTCTTGGTAGCCGGCTAAAAAATGAGTTTATGTTCAAGAATCACCTGGCCATCGATCTCTTCTATGGTGGGATAACGAGGGCTACCACTTTTAAACAGCCCAATCTAGGCTTCAGTAATTATCAGCCAAAATAATATTTAATTCGGCGAGCGTCATGACATCTGAACCTAACAACAAAGTGGCAAGCCTGATTAAAAATGACGCTGTTTCGCTGTTGCCAAGGCCGTACCAGTAAAAAACGCAGGAGCTCCTTCATACTACTCCCACGAGGCGGAACCGCCACCTCTGTCAAAAGGTACAAGTCGTACTTATTTTACTACTTTCAGTACAACACATCTATTTAATACGCAAATTGTCATCCGTACAGGGGTCTATCTCCTGACAAATTGCCTCAAAAGGAGCCGACCCCCATGTTTCCCGAGGTACCAAACTAGCAAGTGATTAGGTCACGTCGTAACGTGACAGGAGCAGGCAACAGAGTGATACGCCTTCTGCTACGCATAGGCAATTAACATTCGACGGGAATAAGGTAAGAACAGTGGTCCAGCGGTAGCGCACTCGTGGACCAGTGCAGTGGTGAATGCTCTCACCCCCCTAAGTCATTTGATAGCCGTCATGGTACAACAGTGTCAATTAAGAAGTGCATGCTGTCATAAAGTATACAATTTAATTTTTTGGTCATAAAGTGAGGCGAAATGAGTGCCCGTGTACATGTATGTCTGCAGCTGAGATTAAGCAACTGTCATCATCGCCCTGAGAAAAGACCCGTTTCAAGGCGTGCATCTTATAGAAGGTCTGCAAGTTGAAAGTCACCATTTTCTCCCCATGGAACAAGGAAATCCTGTTAAAATAAAACATTCTCTAATATACGACTCCATACAAAAGGGTACGGCAACTTTTTGAAATTCAGGAACGTACGGGAAGCAAGCGATTTCGGAGATATAATTTGAACGCGGGTACTTGAGTCTTCGTAGGTTTTTCTCCACTCTCCGGCTCGGCCCTCCAGACATGCCAGCAGCCTCTCAACGTTGGTAAGTAGTATGTTCTTCCACAGCATTTGCGGCTGTTACAACCTTATTTAAGTACGGCAGTTGGCATCCATTTACCTCTCATTTGTAAATAAATGTCAAAGGGAGGTTTGGAGATTTCCCTTTTGGGTTGCAACAAACAAGGGGAGTGTAAACACCTTTGCGTCGCGAGTCTTCAATGACGTCGTAAGAAGTATGGAAGAGCATATATTATGTACAAAAGCCCTGGGAGGCTGCTGTCATGAACTACACAAGCAAAAGCACAACCTACGGAGAACAAAGTGCTCGGGAAGTTCAACACGGCCACACAAAACGTCAAAATAATCGCATCAGCACTCGGGTAGTAGAGGTGCGGAGAAGGTGTCGCTTGTTCATCTAGTTGACACCTATCGACAGCTCCGTAATGCCCAAATCCCGATGGTTCAAGCTTAACATTGCTTCTATTGTTAATGAACTTCTTGCAGAACACGGGATTGGGGAAATAACCAAAGATGGACGTTACTTTTTACTCCTCGATTAGGAAGTCTGTGCAGATTTCTTCAGCCGTGGCAGATGTCCTTCATCTGTCACACTGGGACATAGTACCCCGCCACAGAGATCAGGATACTTGTTCTTTTGGATTGGGTTGACTTGGCCCCTGCCACCAGTGTGTGGCGTCCTCAAGTCTTCCCTAAAGTCGTAACACGCCGCAGTAGTATGGAAGGCCACATGTAACCGGGCGGAGACCACGTCGCTGAGCCAAAGTACAATTTGGAGAGCCGAAAGTGTCAACGTGAGTAAACACACAATTAATCAAAACGTCAATTTACTATAAACATACCCTAGTCATATATTTTTTTGTTTCATCAAACGATTGATACGGTTTGGTAGTAGAGAGCCCTACCAAAAAATGGTAGAATCGCTATCTCACCTATCGGTTTAAAAATAAAGCCTGATGGACAGAAAGACACAAATTTTTTCCTTGCAAGGCTGGAAATAGAGTCAGTCTTAAAAGCGCCAGTTCAGTCAATGGAGGGCCGGTAGAGGTGAAAACAGAAAGACGACCAGACACTTCTATGCCCACCAACAGTTCGATTCGGTCGCGTTAATAATCACCTGGTCTGCAGAAAGTTAAGACCACACACGGCATGCTTGACTGTCTGTCACCCCAGCGAGAGGTCTCTATTTCGAATGTATTGATTGCCAGTGCCCCCAGACCATTAGATTGACACCCTAAACCACTATTTAAGCAGATAGATCGAGACTGCAACTCGGATGACATTACAAATTTGTAGTAAGGCGGTCGGGAAGTAAAAACTAAGGCCAGTTAGTCTGGTGATAATTATATTTTCCAACAGTCGTAAATGCACAAAGTACAGTAGAGGAAGAGCGGAGGGCGGGACGGGACGAGAGAGACAGATCACAGGTCCGTGAATGAGACTAGGGAGAGAAGAGAGGGGGGGGGGGGGGAGGCGAGAATGAGAGGGATAAAATTAAGTGGCGCCGAACTCCTGCATCCACTTCTCATACTTCTCAATGTCAGCCGCGGAGACGGACTTGGAGACACGGGAGATGGCCTCCTCGAAGTCACGCATCCTTGTCGGTAGGTTGAGATCGGCGGTTCGAAGGCTTTTTATCTCCTCCACGGACAAACCTTCAATCGCCCGTCGCATGGACATCATCGATGCGTCTCTATACCGTTCCAAAGAGGGGAACAAAAAATCTCTTCATAAATTACTGCGTCTCCTTTTCATCAGTCTTATGAGTTTTTGTCGCTTTCATTATGTAATTCAGCCTCTAGATGCACTATCCCTCATTTTATCGTAATGATATGAATTAGGAATTCTGCCGTCAGTGTTCCGCGGTACCTGTGATCTGCCACGACTGAAGCCAGAAAGAACATTCAATGGAAGCGAAAACTGTAGTTACTTCCTGACATAGTTCCCTATTGCAAGAGTAAAGAGTTGTCGATCCTGCTGATCCGTCCCAGAAAGCTGTCTTCGTACAAAGAAAACTCCAAAATCGCAAATATTCATCACTGAACACAGAAAGGATTATCACCCATGATCTCACAGCATAGTATGCGCCGATCATCCTCGTAGCAAGTATTCCACGTAGGCAACCACCACAGTCACAATCGAAACCAAGGTACCACAGAGCACCACCTCTACCACCGTGCTGTGCCTTAGTTTTCAGGAAAAGCCATCATCGCCACACATACAGGTGCTGTTGCCGGTAGACCTGACTAACAGTGTCTGGAGGTCGGCACGACACATACGCTGGCTATTACCAAGGAATATTTGGCACCTGGTACTGCGTGTACTACCGTTACGGTAGCAAAACCGCCCATTCGACTCCATTGCCCCTTTTGCACAGGCCGCAGCCTCAAAAAATTACAAGACACAAAAAGTGATTAGCCACAACTAGGCTGAAATTTTGCCCTTCTGAACCTCCCCCCGCCCTCCTGTGGCCCGATGTTTCCCAAGAAAGCACATTTGTTAAACCCGGTAACAAGACAGAGGTAGTGCACAAGAGGACACGGTCAGTAAAAACGGCAACACATGAAGGTCACAAACTGGTCAAATTAACTGACCCCTAAGGGTGAAGAAGCATTCAAAGGTAGTCAGCCAACACAGAATAACCTTTTTGTTACCTCTCACAATACCTCATCTCCTACCTCTCAGACTGAGGCACCTAGAACGACAATAATCACAATACCCAGAGCTACTCGAACTCTACTATTGAGGGTTTATACCCGAAATGATTAAAGACCACCACCATCGGTGATAATGGTCAAATTTGATAAATAACGATTGCCATAAACAGTTCTTTGATGTTTATGTAATGTGTAGTAAATTCCATAATTTGTCACCGCCATTTAAGAACCCTTTTCACCTTCACAATGGCTTAAATGACTGACGCATAAATTATTGCGGTTTCGCAAACTTCAGATTGAGAACCGAGTGTTTACACGAGGCGAGAACTTTAAAGATGTTTTTAGGCTAATTCCAGATAGTTGCCAGCTGGAAACAGGACCTCTTCAACTAAATAGGCTTAAATAATAAAGCCGTAGTTAAAGCTCAGCTACATGTGTGCAGCTTACCGGCAAACATTGGTGATGTCAGCGCCGGAGTAGCCAGCCAACTTCTCCGCAATCTTCTCAAACTTCACATCATCATCCAAGAGGACCTCGCGCAGATTAATATGCAACAGCGCCAATCGTCCGGTGACTGCATATGCAAATGGAGAGGAAAGGGTAGTAAAGACATCGCCAAATTATGCATGGTGCCGGAGTAGGACCTGGCAGCGCATATTCCAACCCCCAACTGATTCGCATCATGTGGGTGGATAATTGTATCACAGTCCTGTTTTTTCAACAATTTATTTTTTGGTTTCTGACATATGAGAATTATTATGTGGAAGAGCCACTACTGGAATGTGCGTCGTGATTCTACGACAGTGTATTAAGTTCTATCCTCTTAAAAGGAAATGATATAGAGATTAAAAACTTAGCTTCAAAATGCTTAACTAATGATAGCTGAAGGAACCAAGGTTGGCACGGACGGTTAAGGAAGCAAAACTATGCTTTTTACCAAAAGGTCTGAAGCACTTAGTCAACGACGTGAAGAGAAGTTTTTCAATGAATGAATATCAAATAACAAGACAATGAAAACAATAGAACGTGATGGCCAAAGCTTGGGCTAAAGCCTGCGCTTCAATTATCACCAAGACAATAAAAACATCGAAAGGGTGTTGTTACTGGTGGAAGGTAATGGAAAAAACTCGATTCATCACTATATTTGGAGAGTGCTTCCCAAAAAGCAGTCCAGGTCTTATTCATCGACAAACTGTATTTTTTGAGGGAGGGAATTATGTCCAAATCTTGCAAAATCTTCCAACCATCAAAAACGACACAATCACCTTAATAAAAATACAAAACCCAAAATAATAGCGAAATTGTGCGTGCTATTTTCCACATTAAACTTCAGAGCCTCTAATTTGAAACAAATCTACACGATAAGACGGCAAAAACACGCGTAAAACCGTTATGCTACACCAGCTTCAAGGTTCGACTATTGGAAACTGAATTTCAAGTCCCCTCCGGTTGCTTTAAACTTTGAATAAGCTTCATCTACCTCACTTGTGTGACAGCAGAGATGTTCTATGGGTATTTTATTTGCGCAAAACCGCAGGTATCGAAGCCACATTTTAAAAATCTACTTACACACGAAAAAAAGGTTACATTACTGAAACAAAATTGGTCGAGGAGGCACAAAATTTTTCCAGAAAAGCCAAGAAATTACTTCCGGAGGAAATAGTTACGTCTGTAGAGGAGAAAGTGAACCTCCACTTCCGGCAATTAGGTGGATCTATTGAATCGTCCTTGCAAGGCGCTGTCTCCATTCTCCCCCCCCATCACTGCTCCCATGACGATGTTATGGTTAGTACCACCATCGGGGCACCCCACGAGAGTAAGGCGATTGGTAGTAGTCAACTTGTTTACCACTCGCAATAACATTCGAATCACAGCAAAAGTGTTAGCAAATGCCAACTATTTCTTGCATTAAAAAATCCCATTTTCAGGTGATAATAAAAGTTCATGGAAAACTATGACTTCATTTTGCAAACTGAAGCAATTACGTGAGTTTTGTGGTGCTGCAGACTTTTAAGGCCTGTTCCATTATCCCACCTCAATCAAATGAAATGAAAAATTAACTTAAATAAAATAGGAAAATCAAAAACACCAAAAAACCATAATTGGACTTTAAAAAGGCCATCAAAGGCTGAAATTTGAAGCCAAATACTGGTTTGTCGCAAGAGTGGACGTATTCAGCCCCAGAGAGCTCACTTTTACCCATACACATGCCAAGAAATGTAGTGAATAACCGAGAACTTACCGCTAGGTAGGGGTATGTAAATCCGTTTTTCCAGTCGACGTCGCAGAGCTTCGTCAATGTCCCAAGGAAAGTTGGTCGCGGCGAGAACCATGACTGTTTTAGTCGGGTCATCATCCTGTCCCGTAGCGCCATTAACACCTGGTGACAGAGGTCGAAACATCTACGTTAAGAATTGTGAATCTCTAGCTCAATTGTTAACAGTTCCGTTCTGGAAGTGAACTACTTTTCTACCGAGTTTCAATAAGTAGCAAAGTGCGCTCACCATCCATTTGCACTAGAAGTTCAGATTTGACTCGTCTGGAGGCCTCGTGCTCAGATTCACCGCCACGTCGCGAGCAAAGCGAGTCAATTTCATCGATGAAGATGGTGCTGGGAGCGTAAAATCGCGCCATGTCGAAAAGAATGCGCACCAATTTCTCCGACTCACCACGCCACTTGCTGGTGAGACTGGTGCTTGAGACGTTGAAGAAGGTGGTGCCGCACTCCGTAGCAACGGCTTTGGCCAACAGCGTTTTGCCAGTGCCTGGGGGTCCTACCATCAGCACACCCTAGGGGTCAAGCAACAGTACTATTGGCCAAAAGATCCGGCCACAACTTCCAGATAATATATTTTCTCGAAACTACAAATTCGCCATTTGTACTGGAAAAAGATACTAATCATATATTTCGGCTGACACCGATGTCCGCTGATAGTTCACATTGGTGCAAACACCTCGTGTGCGCATGGCACGTTTTGAGTACGAAGTTTGATCAGACCGTTTTTAAAAGAACAGGAAATTATGTAAAGGTTAGTTGTTAAGTATTGATACAATCGACCGAACCTAAATGCATACAAGGATTTTTAAGCACACAAAAATCTTATAGAAGAAAATGGTTCTCGAGACGTTGGCATAACCAAAAGGCACACCTATATTTTCAAACATTTGAGAGCTAAATGCCTATTCCAAAATTCTACATTCGCTATCCAAAATGGTGCAGGTATCAAGATTTTACGAAAGAGCTGTTCTGATGAGATGGACGTTTATTAAAGGATCACGTTTATTTAAATATTTTGACAATGTAAAAATAAAAGACCCTTTGAAGCATTTTTGGATGTCCCTAGTGAAGGTAGTTTTGTTTAGTGTCATTAATTTTTAAAACGCAATAATTGGCATACGACAGGCTTTTAAAACAGGAGAATTCCCCCAGACCATTAAAAATAAAATCTATGGGCCAAAAAATATTCGCCATGGAAATCGAACCAATGCAAATCACACCTTCCACGGTCGCCTGATGCCTTTGAAATAGTTAGGAAGTACCATAGGAAGAACTACGGCCTCTTTAAGAAGGCGCTTGGCATCATCCAGTTCGGCAATATCATCCCACCTAACGGCAGGATTTCGTTGCAAAATATCCCTCTCGAGCATTTCTGCGAGGTCTTTGTCTACAGCCCCAGCCTCGTACTTCTTCTCGCTTGCCTCTGTCGAAGCACTGCTTCTGGAGGACGAGGGATTGTTATTCGATGAACTCGCTTTTGCCGCACTAGGAGCACGACCAGAACGCTTAGCTGAAGAAAAGTGAGGAAACTCAGCGTGACTTTACAAGAACAATTAGATTCTGCTTGTCTATAATGCAGCTGCACCCAATTTTACCTGGCGCACCTTTGCTTGGTCCTCGAACTGCACCTTGGGTGCCCGAACTTCGGCAACCATCGTTAGGAGGTCTGCGGCTAGCAAGGGAACGGGAACCTGCGGGAGGCGGGCCTGAAACAGCCCCTCCAGATGATTGTGATCGTGGCAGTGGTGGAGGCCACACTTCAAGATCTCGTGTTGGCTCCTCTAATGGGTCATAGGGCAGACAACCTCCGTTCGACTTCTCGTCGAGAGTAAAGCTAGCCAAAGTTTTGTTAATGTCCGACACAAGTTCGGACTCCTGCATCACTTCTTGTTGAACCTTAAAATTGGAAGACAAAAAGAAAACATTACATTTCATAGCCATGCACTTCGAATGAGCAAAACCGACGCGAAGGATGATCTCACTTGAATCCATTGCTGCTTCCTCCCATAATCCTTGATTGTAATGAGATGCTTCTTAATGAGAGCCAAACCGCAAGAGTAGAAAGTAAGAGCACTTTCATAATTACCCAGGAGACTGTGCTCCCGAGCCTGCCTAATATTTGAAGAAATCTCAGTATAGATACACATGCTGCCTATGACGGCCCCTAGACTAAATGCACCGCGTACATTTGCGGTACACAAAACAAAACCTTAGGATGAAATTACTTTAAAAATTGGCTTCTTTGTGTGGCATCACAAATGCTGATGTGTGAGGCCAGTAGCGAGAGACGTACACCCTTAAGAGGTATGGTATCTAGTGCATTTATGGAAATATGACACATGATGCCGGAAAATGCAAAAATAATCAAATAAAAGTGCACCTATTTGCTTGTTTACCTTGTAAATTTATTATGCATAGGAAATAGTAATTTTGGATTATCTCCACACACTTGTTTTTACAAGCAGTTCAAATGTCCAAATTTAAGCATACACTAAAGTTAAGAAAATTAAATTCCTCTTCTAGCTCCCTGTTAAAAAAGCCAAAGATATCACAGGAGCTCATCGCAACCGCGGATCACCGTCTGCAAGTACACGGTACATTGTAAAACTCCTTGTTTTTCCTTGTTAAACTGTCGACGTGCACTTCGATTGCCCTCGCGTGAGTTGGATATCTCCTGTGGGTTAGTTCTAGTGGGGAAGGATGAAACGCCCTAATGTCTCTACGATGAAGTTAACGAAAGAAGAAGAAATTCTCTTGGAGCAGTACGGCCGCACACCATCCAATAAATCGAAAAAGCTTATATACGGAAACGCTCTCTTAGTCGCGTCCGCTCCCATATGTAAGGCTACTGCCCTAGAAGTTCGTTTGCTTAAGGCTTAACATTTTTAGTCGTTTTGACCATTAATTCTCTCATTCACGGCTTGATAGTTTCTAGGTTTGTACCATCACTAAAAACTGTCAGTAGTATAGCTCAATTTATGTATTTAAGGGAACAGTTGGATGCCCTATTACATGTTTGTCGGCCCTCTGGGATCCTTCATCATGGAAACTGAATTGCATTGTTTAGCTGCTCTTTTACCGTGCTGTACAAATATATTCATGAAGATGTTGAACGGAGTCATATTTCATTTTGCAAAAGTCTGCTTTATGGGCTATTTGTTGGGTAGTGATTTATGGTGAAGTTCTTTCTTTTTAACTTAGGGCTTTACTGGCGCATACATGAAATGGATTTCCTTCAGAACGCAATTCTCTTCGCCTTGTTTACTGCTGTCGTAACTTACCTGATTTCTTGTGCCTACTCCAATTCAAAGAGTCCATTGATGGAAAGGTTCGACACTTACTACGTTTCAATAAGTTGTACCTTATAGAATCGCGCTCATCCGAGCTGATGCAATTACTCAGGAAATCTCCAAACAACTCGGTAATGACAAGAAGGTTTCCAAGAAGGAAAAGGATGACCTGTAAGCATTCTTGACCTTTTGTATATGCCACCTTCCTAGGATACAGCAGAAGACCAAAGATGTTGCTGATTACGAGTCGACTACCTTCTCTATCTTCTACATCAACGCCATTTTCATCTTAATTTTGATGATTACATCGACTATCCTGCATCAGCTTTCAAATTCTATGTAAGTGTAGCACTGGTTTCATACGATAATAATTTCAAATACAGGTGTATAAACTGTGAAGTTTGCTGATCAGGAGTGCATTTAAATTTTTATAACAACCGTTAATCTTTGTACATTTGGAGTTTTTACTTGCACGCCCTCAGTATTTTTCTTTGTTTAGGAACTACGCACTTTCCATGCTGATCGCGTCAGGTTTGACGGTTTTTCTGTCCTCCGCAAAGCAGGTGAAACAACACCGCGCCTAAATTATCCCCTGGCGGTGGACTACCAGCAGTGCTCACATCGAACTGGAAGGGGGATGTGCAGTCGTCTCTCCTCCCAAACTTTTGTTGCAAATTTAAGCAATAAAAATATTTTTGTTTTCAAGGTGTCTCGTCTTCTACTGATTTTATGTGCTTTCGCCGGCGCACTAATGTCTTCCTACCTTGTTTTTAGTAGCAGGTACAAGTACCATTGTGTACAAATCAATTTAAATGGTGCAAAATTGACAGATATAGAAATATAAACGGGATCAGGTGAGTAGTTACTTCTGTCTCTTTTTGCCCCTCTTCCGTCCTTTCCTCCTCCCCCGGAGTATTTTGTGGGTCACAATCATGCAACGCCACCATGCTTGAACCTAGGAGGGGAAGATGGTGTAATTTTTTCCCAAAAAAAAACAATCTTGTGGGTTATTGGGACTGCCAATGCTAAATTGTAGGTTGCTGCCCTGGGGCTTCTGTCACGAGGGTCATTTCAAAGTCATGAAGTCTTTGATATAGCTCCTTCCACTTTATAGTGGCGATGAAAAGGATAGTATAAATTTTCATCCTTTTAAGTAATAGAATAGGTGTTTCAATATCTTTTTATTGCTGTGAGTGAATCGTGGCTGGTCTCTACGTTTTTGAGGCGACATTTTTCGTGTGGATCAGGCGACGATGCAGGTTAGCCTTTATAGACCTCAGTTGAATATGTCAACTCACTTTGATGACCGCTTCATCCAGTGACTTCTCTGCATCCTCTTTCTTCTTTTTCTCTACCATTTCGGCTTTATACTCTTCAACTACATCATCCATTCGTTTGAACTGAAACACACGTTAGATGGCGTTAAAAACATACAGATTTGGGAGGGACTGATGCCGATTTACGTGGCTTACAGTGCGTTAGAGGTATAGGCTTACGAAGTTTTTTTTTATAAGACTGTGGCTATTGCACTTTAAATGAAAGCGCGGTCCCACTTATCCTTCTCGTTTCATCTTTTCCATGTTTTTTTCATCGTTCTTTCCTGCTAGTGGAACCCTTCAGGGATACTTTTCGAACTTCCATCATAGAACCACAAGGAAGTTACTCGAAATGAAAGGGAGTGACACATTATTTCTTGTCGAGAGTTTCAGATACACTTGCCACAATCGTAGTTGCTTACATGTTTACTAAAATACACTCATGAAATGGAAATGAGATACAGAACTTGGTGGGAATCTCTGGTTTTGCGTCGAGATGTCTACTTATTAACACTAGTAGTATCTCTGTCGGGTCCATTAAGGCAGGGTTGAGCGCATGTAATGGAGTTCTTTGTTAGCATTATTACTTCAACTCAAGGTGCGTGCTGCCAGCTTCTTGACCTTTATGCCAATAATACCTTATTCAGGTGATATTTGTACCGTAAAGTTACCAAAAAAGAATGGGGATTTGTTTACAAGTTTTTAGACTGCAATTCACCTCCACCGTAAAGAGCTTAGAGTTTATCCAATCTTTACCTCATAGATGAGTGTAGTCAGAGCGTCAAGGTGCTTGTTCCTTTTTGCCAGCAGTTCAGAATACGCCTTTTGGAGCGCTGCGAAGTCCGTTCGATGCTTCTCAGCCATATACTCAATTTGCTAAACAAGGAAGCAAATAAGTAGTAGATGTAAGCATTGTGAGTTACCTAACTTGACCGCAACCCAAAGGTGTCATTTTGTGTAGGGTGCTTTTAACACTTCTACTAATGAACTGATCAAGTTTTCGAAGCCAACGCATCCTCGGGCCGGGAACATTCTCGATCTACATTGATGTTCTAACTCTACCGATGTGTATTAGTTTATCTTTGACTTTTTCATGTATTGATGTCTTTATTTAATACAGTAGCAACTGATGAGTGGACTCTATCGCTTGGCGTCTGGCCAAGAAGGTAGACGACAGCGATGATTCCTGCAGCTTGTGGTATGCAGGAAAGGGCAATTTGACTGAAATTTGCAAACGTTCACTAGTCAGCCGCGCTCCACCACGTTAATGTCGATCCTGGCTGAGATGGTTACTGTCCAACCGCAGCACAGAAGGGCACTCAATTAAGCCTATTATGAAGTTGCGCAAAACGTGACTCCTTCTATGGAAACGGTGCCAAAGCATGCATGCCATTCCAGAGATTTTCAAGGGAATAAGAAGTGTCACGCTTGTGTGGACTTACAGCCTCCAGCCGAGCGTTATTATTCAGCATCCAGGCGTTTATATCACTCTGAGTCCGTTTCTCACTAACCACATCGAATCCAGCCTTAGCGATGGCCGTGGTCAATTGGTCCTCTTTCTCCAATCGTCGTACCCTCTCCTCGGCCACGGCGACTTCCACGTTCTTAGCCCAGAATCGCTTCTCCATATTCACCTTTATCCGCAGCTCCTTGCGTCCACGGGGTTGTCATTTGAGAAGCAAAAGGATTGTGTGTTTGACTTTTACGGTATTAAACTACTTTATCCAGTGATTCCTCTCTGTGATAGTTTCTAAATGAAATTCTGTTTTTTTTGTTCTTTGACGAATTCTCTTAAAGATGCTGTGACTGACGTTGCGTCTGACGCATGACTAAAAGCCTGTCGTCTGGTTAAAAAATGACTGCTAGTTGATTGTCTTTTTTATTTTAGTTTTCTCCTTTGCTAGTGTCTGTATTCATGGATAGACCTACTTGGAGTCTATTGTTCAATAGTTCGATGAGACGTCTTCGTCTAAATAGCAACTTGTCACTCTCCTTCTTGAAATCCTCCACCTTCTTTTGCATATTCTTCAGTCTAGCTTGAAGCTCCATTTGCCTACATTTTACATATTGAAAACAACCTTTAAATAGGCGTATAAAGTTCATTCATTGCTTTAATGGATTACGGCTAACATATGACATCTTGCAACTACTTATGATATTAAAAGTAGCATGGTCTGCGTAGAATAGGTCTGTTTCAAAAAGCCGATCTTTTTCCAAATGGCGTTAAACCTTTCTATTAATTGTTACTATTAACAGAACAAAAGTAAGCCAAAAATGCTGCAAAATGTCATTTTAACTTACGTGTTCACGACACGTGATAACTTGACCAATTGAAGGGACGAATCTTCTATATGGGCTTTTAGAACTTCATAGGTTCCTGTATCTTGCAACTCTTTCGAACAGGCAATAAAAACGTCTATAGTTTGAGATCTGTGAGGAGTATTTTAGAAATTGCAGAAACGTGTTTACTTACATCTGCTTCTTCACTTTTTCATCGTAGAGGTAGTCGTCAGCGTCCTTCTCCGCGTCAGTGGTCAGCTTATTGTTCGTCTTTAAGGAATTTGTCTGAAACTCTAAAATTAAAAAAAAAAAACGAAGATATATATCAATTCATTTCAGCTTAATGTCTTTCAAATGAAGGACATTTCTCTCGAATTATTGTACCCTTTCCATTGTGTAAGAACCAAACTCGGCTCAGCGGTATTACCATCCGGCCGTGTCAGGAGTCCTCCAACCCATTCCTAGAAGAGT
This sequence comes from Echinococcus granulosus, assembly GCF_000524195.1. NCBI lineage: Eukaryota > Metazoa > Platyhelminthes > Cestoda > Cyclophyllidea > Taeniidae > Echinococcus > Echinococcus granulosus. Next base: position 163,466 of record NW_020170423.1, on the reverse strand, counting down.
AATAAAACTTCTACCATTCTGTTATGAGTTAATAGAACTTCAGAGAGGACTTGAAACACTATAATGGCGGCACCGGTAAGCGAACCCGATCTGGACTTCCATGTCTGAATGCCAAATCTTAGCGTCACTCAGAAAAAGAGCACCCGATGCGAACCCCTTAATATTGTAGTACGGACTACAAAAAAGAGGCAAATTGTCTTCTAAATTCAAAATTTCACCAATTTTTTTTCTGTTCTGCGACGTTGGAACTGAATGACATGAATCAGTCTATATGAATAAATGATACCTTCTCAAAACCCCAGATAGAGGAATGTGCAGCAATAATGAGAGAAAAGCGGCAAAGAGGCTAATAAATCCAGATTGTGTACGTCTACTTTAAATCACAAACTCGTAGAGCAAAGCATTTTACATCCTTAAGCAAAATGGAGCTAGTGAGTCCCCTTTTCAAATTCAATTCACAAAAGGGACAAAAAATCCAGCTACAATGAACTCGGCAAGATGCATCACTGACACTAAGATTATGCATCTATTCACTCTAATAATAGTGAGATGATCACTATCATCATAAAAAGGAACTTTGTGATAATGTATGGTATTTGCTTCGATGATACCAAGGTAAAGTCGACTCGTGAATCAGACTTGTTGGAATTACACTCTTATGATCCAGTGGATACCTTATGATATTAGGGTTCAAGGCAAGAGGGGGAAAAGTGGGGAAAACAATTAAAATTATCATAGTGACTGTCTGGCGTATATCTACGCTTATAACGTTAAAGTATAAGTGGCATCTCGCTAACTGTGCTGAACATGGCATGAATTTCTTCGGTAAAATGTTATATCATGGTAAAAACACTCACTTTCAACTGTTCCATAGTTTTCAAGAATTTTGTCAGCCCGTCGTAAAATTTTTGATATGCCTTCATTTTCATTAGCTTTCTTGCGCTCAACTTCTTCTGAGACTTCTTTGCATTGCATTGATGACAAGAGAACCCCAAGTTCTTCTGCTGTTGCCTCAAATAGTGAGCCCAAAACCATGGATTCGACTTTTCCAAACGCCATTTGAGTAAAAATGTCGAGTAAAAATCAAATAATGGCTGCAAAGAAGTAAATCCAGCACTATAAAGAATATTTATAACACAAGCACTTTTTTAACTAGGTGCAAGTAAATAATGCGATTAATTGTCAAAGGCAGAACCTGGTTAAAGTTATATCGCAAAATTCTACATCTCTATGCTCACTTTTCATTCTGCCTTGCTTATAAACTAGAATAAAATATTCTCTTCTCACCAAAGCCTTTATTGATAAGCAATTTAGTTAGGCATGGTAAATGGACACTAAATAGTCAAACGAACTAAAGATTGCAGATTATGCTCACGCTCGAAAAATAATGTATGCCAAGTTGTGGTGAAAAAAAGGAGCTGAAGTTATCTCATTTTATTTGTACAACTACCCAATAGTTGTTTTAAAAAACAATTACTACCAATTTGGTCGCCTTATCTTTTTCTCTCTGTTCTATCTCATGATTTGTTTTGCACTCTACTGGAATCTTCAAATCAAAGTCTGATTAACCTTTGCAGCAGCAATAAGATACATTAGAGATATAAGAGCATCAGTTAGTATTTGATGTGTTGATCTTTGATGCGGGTATGACAGTTAAAAATGTACTTTAACTGAAAAATATGCTACTTGTGCAGTCCAATAATAAATGGCTTTTTTATTTCATTTCTAAAATTGAAATAGCAACTCAGTCAACACATGATAAATGATAGCAGTCAACACCAGTTGTTGACATCTTGAGGTGAATACTTTTAACAAACACGCAGACGGTGGTCTAGAAACTGCTTGACTATTGTGCTCCCGCAAATGCGACATAACCCAATGAAAGCCTCATAAAAACTAAAAGCGTTTACATTTTGAGGCATTAAAGTACTTAATGCTGCTTTTAAGGCTAAGGAAATTTCTTCCCAAGCGATGCCGAAGATTTCCTTGACTCCTATAATTAGACTGCAGTGATTATATTATCTGTGCTTTACGATCACTAAAAGAAGAAAGTGCGCCTAGCACTGCCCTAATGTTATGTTCTAACCATCTTGTCATTACTTTTTACTTTGAAGGAAAAATGCTGCACTCGGAATTAGGTGAGCGCTGTGAAACTCACAAATAAAATTTTTGTAATCAGTGTGCTCAACTTTGCTTAAGGTTGTTGCCATAACAACAGACTGAATGAAACAATTAATAGCTGATTGCAAAATGTGAATAATTAGCAGAAGTTGTTTTTTTAACCGAAACATGTAACTTTTTATTTTCGGGAATTTTTCAGTGGCAACATGGGCTTTGAGTTATCTGGTTCCTCTAAGTTCAACTAGTTGTCAAACTGGATTCTGATCTGGCGAATATTTTGTATTCCAGCCAAGTTGTCTTAAAAAAAGTGTAAAAGAATTCGCGATCAATGACAGGATTCACTTCTTAAGGACAGCCGTGCATTCTCTCCCGCCTCTACTAAATGTCTATGATATTTCCTGAATATAGTGCAGACCTAATTAAAATAAATTTGGGCCGGTAAAGCTTGTTTGCAAATTGCTGTCAAACGTATCTGCAAGCACTGCAACGAACACATGAGGGACCAAAGAAAAACCAGCATTTGACTGGTAAATTTAGATTCCCTTTGCCCTAAATCCACGTTCACAGCCCATCCAGCTACCTCTAAAACACAATTCTCAAACAGTTGTCTAAAAAGTATTACAGTATTACTGAGGCAACTCACCTATGCCAACTTTATAAAGACGCTTCCCACATTCCTAATGGACAATTAGAGACCAATTTGAAACAGTTTAAACGGCATTTAAGCCCTGGATTTTGGCAACAGGTCACGCAGGGCTTTATCATTACACCTCTGGGCAACCTTACCTTAGGGTCGTGCCGACGCCCCCTGGACTCTTCTCTAAGTCGACAATACACACACACCGCCCTAGTAACATGCCTTCTTTTGCCCTCGGGGAGGTCTCTTGTTGCTTGATGCTTCTTGTGTTGCCAAACACGACAACCGAAGAATGCTAGCCCACAAAGGGACGACAAACTTTTATTTCCAGTTGATATGATGTCCAAGAAAAGCAGTGGGGTGAGGGGAAAGCACACGAATACTAAGATGATGTCAGCTATAAAAAAAATAAAGTAGGTATCATCCTCAGAGCGGAGAATGCACAAAATAAATGATACTAGCAGGATAGCGTCAGTTTTAACTGCGATTGGGATGAATAATAACACTAGGGGAAGAGTTGTATCACAGAAGTAATAAGATGAACAGTGAGCAAGCCATCAGAATAGGTTAATGCTTCTCTTCAAATTTCGTTTCTTCCACTCCGGCAACTCAGCAAAGGCACCACGAGACATATGAAAGGCGTTCTACAAGTTGCAAAAACAAACGTAATTTTCACACGAATCCTGTATCCCACATAGACAAAACTCTAAAATTCAACATTCTTCATTTACGAACACCTAACCATTGGCACACAGTTTTTCCATCTACTCTAAACAAAAGAAACCCACCTCAAAGTCTTCGTCGGTTAGATAAATTTCCAAACGTGTTACATCCAAGTCCGGTGGTCGTGGGCATTGCTGCAACTCCTTCAGACTGAATTTCATATTCTCCAGCCGATTTAGAAGCTCCTCCACGTAGTCTACTTGCCCAGCAGATTTGCCGTTCTGAAACGCATTCAAGCATCACAATTCAGAAGGTCAGAAGAATAGTACATATTGAAGAGGTGGTATTAAAAATTTAACTGAATCACATCCCCTTCCAGATAGCGCAGGCTACATGAACGAAATCTATGTCCGCAATAGTAGACGAGGATCAGTTAATGTAGCGGAGTTGTATGGTTACTTCCAAAGACTCCTCAGCATGGAGTGGATAGTGAAATACACGGACTCTTCAGCCTCCTGCCATTCAGCCACCACCTTGGCGTCGTGGAGACTTATAGGTTCCCAGTTCTTCAATTACAGCTTCAGGAATGATTTGGGGCTCTTTGCATTCATGTCGTTCGTAACACTAGTTACCTAGGCGCTCGAAACACCGTCAGGAACAACTCACACGCTACAAATGACTTACGCTGAGGTGGTAAGCTGCAGCCTCCGTAGTTCGTGAAGATGGTGGGAATAAATGCAAAAACTCATCCGGCTCGATTCCTGCGTACACCGCCACGGCGCGTGTCGTAGGACCAACTGAAACACACAAAAAATACCTCCACTTAAGGCATTCACAGTCGACGATAAGCTTGTCTAGAAAAAAAAAACCATCGACGTCTAATTTCTTTCACTGCCTTTGCTTTTAAAAACTCGCAAATGGCAAGCTGCCCGTTCCAAATTCATGACGAGGAAGGTTTGGGCTGGGCTATACCAAGTAGTCGCCATCTGTTTGTAGGAGGTATTTCCCATGAGCTCCTCTGCTGTCGGATTACTACAGTGTGTAAGGGATCTCGGGGAATAACACTGATGGGCACCTGCTGGCTCGAAAAAACAAAGATTTAAAGAACTCAGGAGTTAGAGTTGGAAGAGCCGACTAGTCACTAAGACAAAGTGGTTTGAAGTTAAGATGTGAGGGGAAATGGGCATAAAAGGCCACTAGGTAATCCTATTCTAGAAGCATCGTGTCTAAATAATTTCTACCATCCTCTTCAACCCCCCGACTTCTGATGGCTTTTTCTTAGCCACTTAATAAAGCAATGCGAAAGTGCATATTTTTTGAAAAATATTTATGACCTTAAGTTAAAGTGACTGCTTTAATCCTATACCACCTTTTCACGACCCCAAATTTTTCTCTGCTTTCAGAAGGTGGTGACAACTGTAAGGGCCTTACTATGAAGGAAGGAACCTCTGAGATTCTCAACGAGTGAATGGTGTGTTCTAAACGACTTTATAAAAAATATCAAATGAGGCAATTAATGTTTACCAGACCTTGTAAAATAAAGGGCTATGTACACTACTAAGAGCCTGGAATAATTGCTTATGCTAACCCAACCTTTCCAACGCCATTCGTGCAGCAATTTGGTTACAAATAAGACCCAAAACAAAGTGACTAAATTTAACACTCACTTCGTTGAGCCAGGGCTTGCGCGCTTCTCAGAGCAGCCAGTCTGGCGGTGACAAATCGGTGCAGGAGACTGGAGACCGACGAGAGAGGCGACGGTGTGGAAGAGGGAGTGGTAGTAGGGGAAGTAAAGCAGTCATGAACATCCGAATCGCAAAGTGGAAGACTGAGGGGTCTCGAAGATGATGCGTAAGATGGGGAGAGGTGGTAGGCATCAGAGCCGTCGTCCAAGTGCATCCGTACACCAGCCTCGCTGCTGGTGGTGGTGGCAGCAGCGGTAGCGGCTGACAGGGAGGAGGGTGACGACAGAGCGGACGACGGCGAAGAATTGTCCAACAATGCGACTCCACCACAGTTCTCGGGCCACCAACCGTGCCACAAGTAGACGTTATCCTTACCCTGAACCACTAGGAAGAGAGCTACAAACGAACAGTGTGTTTCAGTTACACACAAGTCCACGCTAGTGGTGGCAGTGTGCAAATCCTAAGGTCCTGCCTATATCCATGCCATGGCCATGGCCAAGGTGAACGCCTCCACACACCCACAGGTCCTATCCTCCGATGTCTTCTGAAATGTCAGCAGATCCAGATTACCGTACGGTTATCATTGCCTAACAATCCTTCTGTACGAAAGGCTTCCGCTCACATCATGCGAACCGACAACAGCAATTATATATGAAAAAAATTAAGTCATGATACTATGAATTGGACGATAACTGGTCAAATACACAGGCCCTTCCTCCACCCATGAATCCTCAAATCCTAAGATGTTGGTTGAACCCAGTGAATAGGATTCCAGCATTCCTGATTCATTAACTTGGTTTTATCGACGCAGATGTAGATAAAGATGCAAGCGTTTATCGTAAACTTCCCTGTATGCCATTCGGAGGCAGTGCAGCAACAGAACTTAATCTAACGTACTATAACCTACCATAGCGATCATAATAAG